>NW_022589687.1:0-167874 GCF_009834535.1 Camelus ferus | reverse complement strand
CGGGGGTTTGGGCTGGAAAGGCAGTAGCATCTAGTGCCTCCCCTGGACAGGGAGGGTAATTAGCGGACTTCCCCTGCAAGGAACCTGTGAAAAAAGCAGCTGGCGTGGAGGGCGGCCCAAACCTCCCCCACACAGTCAGCCTTGTTCCGGAATTCTGAGTGTGGGGAGGTTCCATCTTATGTCTGCAGCACCCGGGATCGCCTAGGAGCCCTTCGCGTGTCTTCCCCGAGTCCCTCCAAGGCGGGCTGCCGGGAAAAGCGGGGTTTGGGCTGGAAAGGCTGTAGCATCTAGTGCCTCCCCCTGGACAGGGGAGGTAATTAGCGGACTTCCCCCTGCCAGGGAACACCTGTGACACCAGGCAGCTGCGTGGAGGTCGGCCCCAAACTTCCCCCACACATTCAGCCGTGTTCCGCAATTCTGAGTGTGGGGAGGTACCGTCTTCTGTCTGCAGCACCCGGGATCACCTAGGAGCCCTTCGCGTATCTTCCCCGAGGCCCTCACTGTGCGGGCTGCCGGGGAAAGGCGGGGGTTGGGCTGGAAAGGCAGGTAGCATCTAGTGCCTCCCCCTGGACAGGGGAGGAAATTAGCGAACTTCCCCCTGCCAGGGAACACCTGAGACACCAGGCAGCTGCGTGGAGGGCGGCCCCAAACTTCCCCCATACAGTCAGCCGTGTTCCGGAATTCTGAGTGTGGGGAGGGTACCGTCTTCTGTCTGCAGCACCCGGGATCACCTTGGAGCCCTTCGCGTATCTTCCCCGAGGCCCTCACTGTGCGGGCTGGCCGGGAAATGCGGGGGTTGGGATGGAAATGCAGGTAGCATCTAGTGCCTCCCCCTGGACAGGGGAGGATATTAGCGGACTTCCCCCTGCCAGGGAACACCTGAGACACCAGGCAGCTGCGTGGAGGGCGGCCCCAAACCTCCCCCACACAGTCAGCCGTGTTCCGGAATTCTGAGTTTGGGGAGGTTCCGTCTTCTTTCTGCAGCACCCGGGATCGCCTAGGAGCCCTTCGCTTGTCTTCCCCGAGTCCATCCCTTAGCGGGCTGCCGGGGAAAGGCGGGCGTTGGGCTGGAAATGCAGGTAGCATCTAGTGCCTCCCCCTGGACAGGGGAGATAATTAGCGGAATTCCCCCTGCCAGGGAACACCTGTGACACCAGTCAGCTGCGTGGACGGCGGCCCCAAACCTCCACCACACAGTCTGCCGTGTTCCGGAATTCTGAGTGTGGGGAGGTTCCATCTTCTGTCTGCAGCACCCGAGATCTCCTAGGAGCCAATCGCGTGTCTTCCCCGAGTGTCTACCAGTGCTGGCTGCCGGGGAAAGGCGGGGGCTGGGCTGGAAATGCAGGTAGCATCTATTGCCTCTCCCTGGACAGGGTAGGTAATTAGCGGAATTCCCCCTGCCAGTGAACACCTTTGAAAACACTCAGCTGCGTGGAGAGCGGCCCCAAATCTCCCCCACACAGTCAGCCGTGTTCCGGAATTCTAAGTGTGGGGAGGTTCCGTCTTCTATCTGTAGAACCCGGGATCTCCTAGGAGCCCTTCGCGTATTTTCCCGAGTGTCTCCTATTGCAGGCTACCAGGGAAAGGCGGGGTCTGGGCTGGAAATGCAGGTAGCATCTAGTACCTCCCCCTGGACAGGGGAGGTAATTAGCGGACTTCCCCCTGCCAGGGAACACCTGTGACACCAGGCACCTGCGTGGAGGGCGGCCCCAAACCTCCCCCACACAGTCAGTCGTGATCCGGAATTCTGAGTGTGGGGAGGTTCCGTCTTTTGTCTGCAGCAACCGGGATCGCCTAGGAGCCCTTCGCGTGTCTTCCCCGAGTCCCTCCCTGTGCGGGCTGCCGGGGAAAGTCGGGGGTTGGGCTGGAAAGGCAGGTAGCATCTAGTGCCTCCCCCTGGACAGGGGAGGTAATTAGCGGACTTCCTCCTGCCAGGGAACACCTGTGACACCAGGCAGCTGCGTGGACTGCGTCCCCAAACCTCCCCCACACAGTCAGCCGTGTTCCGGAATTCTGAGTGTGGGGAGGTTCCGTCTTCAGTCGGCAGCACCCGGGATCGCCTAGGAGCCCTTCGCGTTTCTTCCCAAATTGCCGACCTGTGCGGGCTGCCGGGGAATGTGGGGGTTGTGCTGGAAATGCAAGTAGCATCTAGTGCCTCCCCCTGGACAGGGGAGATAATTAGCGGACTTCCCCCTGCCAGGGAACACCTGAGACACCAGGCAGCTGCGTGGAGGGCGGCCCCAAACCTCCCCCACACAGTCAGCCGTGTTCCGGAATTCTGAGTGTGGGGAGGTTCCGTCTTCAGTCTGCAGCACCCGGGATCGCCTAGGAGCCCTTCGCGTGTCTTCCCAAATTGCCTACCGGTGCGGGCTGCCGGGGAATGAGGGGGTTGTGCTGGAAATGCAGGTAGCATCTAGTGCCTCCACCTGGACAGGGGAGGTAATTAGCGGACTTCCCCCTGCCAGGGAACACCTGTGGCACCAGGCAGCTGCGTGGAGGGCGGCCCCAAACCTCCCCCACTCAGTCAGCCGTGTTCGGGAATTCTGAGTGTGGGGAGGTACCATCTTCTGTCTGCAGCACCCGGGATCGCCTAGGAGCCCTTCGCTTGTCTTCCCCGAGTCCCTCCAAGTGCGGGCTGCCGGGGAAAGGCGGGGTTTGGGCTTAAAAGGCATGTAGCATCTAGTGCCTCCCCCTGGACAGGAGAGGGAATTAGCGGACTTCCCCCTGCCAGGGAACACTTGTGACACCAGGCAGCTGCGTGGAGGGCGGCCCCAAACCTCCCCCACACAGTCAGTCTTGTTCCGGAATTCTGAGTATGGGGAGGTTCCGTCTTCTATCTGCAGCAGCCGGGATCGCCTAGGAGCCCTTCGCGTGTCTTCCCCGAGTCCCTCCAAGTGCGGGCTGCCGGGGAAAGGCGGGATTGGGCTTAAAAGGCATGTAGCATCTAGTGCCTCCCCCTGGACAAGAGAGGTAATTAGCGGACTTCCCCCTGCCAGGGAACCCTTTTGACACCAGGCAGCTGCGTGGAGGGCGGCCCCAAACCTCCCCCACACAGTCAGCCTTGTTCCGGTATTCTGAGTATGGGGAGGTTCCGTTTTCTGTCTGCAGCACCAGGGATCGCATAGGAGCCCTTCGCGTGTCTTCCCCGAGTCCCTACCAGTGCGTGCTGCCGGGGAAATGCGGGGTTTGGGCTGGAAATGCAGATAGCATCTAGTGCCTCCCCCTGGACAGGGGAGGTAATTAGCGGACTTCCCCCTGCCAGGGAACACCTGTGACACCAGGCAGCTGCGTGGAGGGCGTCCCCAAACCTCCCCCACACAGTCAGCCGTGTTCCGGAATTCTGAGTGTGGGGAGGTTCCGTCTTCTGTCTGCAGCACCCGGGATCTCTTAGGAGCCCTTCGCGTATATTCCCCGAGGCCCTCCATGTGCGGGCTGACGGGGAAATTTGGGGGTTGGGCTGGAAATGCAGGTAGCATCTAGTGCCTCCCCCTGGACAGGGGAGGTAATTAGCGGACTTCCCCCGCCAGGGAACACCTGTGACACCAGGCAGTTTCGTGGAGGGCTGCCCCAAACCTCCCCCACACAGTCAGCCGTGTTCCGGAATTCTGAGTGAGGGGAGGATCCGTCTTCTGTCTGCAGCACCCGGGATCGCCTAGGAGCCCTTCGCGTTTCTTCCCCGAGTCCCTCCCATTGCGGGCTGCCGGTGAAAAGCGAGGGTTGGGCTGGAAAGGCAGGTAGCATCTAGTGCCTCCCCCAGGACAGGGGAGGTAATTAGCGGACTTCCCCATGCCAGGGAATACCTGTGACACCAGGCAGCTGCGTGGAGGGCGGCCCCAAACCTCCCCAACACAGTCAGCCGTGTTCCGGAATTCTGAGTGTGGGGAGGTTCCGTCTTCTGTCTGCAGCACCCGAGATCGACTACGAGCCCTTCGCGTGTCTTCCCCGAGTCCCTCCCATTGCGGGCTGCCGGTGAAAAGCGAGGGTTGGGCTGGAAAGGCAGGAAGCATCTAGTGCCTACCCCTGAACAGGGGAGGTAATTAGCGGACTTCCCCCTGCCAGGGAACACCTGTGACACCAGGCAGCTGCGTGGAGGGCGGCCCCAAACCTCCCGCACCCAGTCAGCCGTGTTCCGGAATTCTGAGTGTGGGGAGGTTCCGTCTTCAGTCTACAGCACCCGGGATCGCCTAGGAGCCCTTCGCGTGTCTTCCCAAATTGCCTACCGGTGCGGGCTGCCGGGGAATGAGGGGGTTGTGCTGGAAATGCAGGTAGCATCTAGTGCCTCCCCCTGGACAGGGGAGATAATTAGCGGACTTCCCCCTGCCAGGGAACACCTGAGACACCAGGCAGCTGCGTGGAGAGCGGCCCCAAACCTCCCCCACACAGTCAGCCGTGTTCCGGAATTCTGAGTGTGGGGAGGTTCCGTCTTCAGTCTGCAGCACCCGGGATCGCCTAGGAGACCTTCGCGTGTCTTCCAAAATTGCATACCGGTGCGAGCTGCCGGGGAATGAGGGGGTTGTGCTGGAAATGCAGGTAGCATCTAGTGCCTCCACCTGGACAGGGGAGGTAATTAGCGGACTTCCCCCTGCCAGGGAACACCTGTGACACCAGGCCGCTGCGTGGAGTGCGGCCCCAAACCTCCCCCACACAGTCAGCCGTGTTCGGGAATTCTGAGTGTGGGGAGGTACCATCTTCTGTCTGCCGCACCCGGGATCGCCTAAGAGCCCTTCGCTTGTCTTCCTCGAGTCCCTCCAAGTGCGGGCTGCCGGGGAAAGGCGGGGTTTGGGCTTAAAAGGCATGTAGCATCTAGTGCCTCCCCCTGGACAGGAGAGGGAATTAGCGGACTTCCCCCTGCCAGGGAACACTTGTGACACCAGGCAGCTGCGAGGAGGGCGGCCCCAAACCTCCCCCACACAGTCAGTCTTGTTCCGGAATTCTGAGTATGGGGAGGTTCCGTCTTCTATCTGCAGCAGCCGGGATCGCCTAGGAGCCCTTCGCGTGTCTTCCCCGAGTCCCTCCAAGTGCGGGCTGCCGGGGAAAGGCGGGATTTGGGCTTAAAAGGCATGTAGCATCTAGTGCCTCCCCCTGGACAAGAGAGGTAATTAGCGGACTTCCCCCTGTCAGGGAACCCTTTTGACACCAGGCAGCTGCGTGGAGGGCGGCCCCAAACCTCCCCCACACAGTCAGCCTTGTTCCGGTATTCTGAGTATGGGGAGGATTCCGTTTTCTGTCTGCAGCACCAGGGATCGCATAGGAGCCCTTCGCGTGTCTTCCCCGAGTCCCTACCAGTGCGTGCTGCCGGGGAAATGCGGGGTTTGGGCTGGAAATGCAGATAGCATCTAGTGCCTCCCCCTGGACGGGGAGGTAATTAGCGGACTTCCCCCTGCCAGGGAACACCTGTGACACCAGGCAGCTGCGTGGAGGGCGTCCCCAAACCTCCCCCACACAGTCAGCCGTGTTCCGGAATTCTGAGTGTGGGGAGGTTCCGTCTTCTGTCTGCAGCACCCGGGATCTCTTAGGAGCCCTTCGCGTATATTCCCCGAGGCCTTCCATGTGCGGGCTGACGGGGAAATTTGGGGGTTGGGCTGGAAATGCAGGTAGCATCTAGTGCCTCCCCCTGGACAGGGGAGGTAATTAGCGGACTTCCCCCTGCCAGGGAACACCTGTGACACCAGGCAGCTGCGTGGAGGGCGGCCCCAAACCTCCCCTACACAGTCAGCCGTGTTCCGGAATTCTGAGAGTGGGGAGGTTCCGTCTTCTGTCTACAGCACCAGGGATCGCCTAGGAGCACTTCGCGTGTCTTCACCGAGTCCCTCCAAGTGCGGGCTACCGGGGAAAGGCGGGGGTTGGGCTGGAAAGGCAGGTAGCATCTAGTGCCTCCCCCTGGACAGGGGAGGTAATTAGCGGAATTCCCCCTGCCAGGGAACACCTGTGACACCAGTCAGCTGCGTGGACGGTGGCCACAAACCTCCCCCACACAGTCAGCCGTGTAACGGAATTCTGAGTGTGGGGAGGTTCCGTCTTCTGTCTGCAGCACACGGGATCTCCTAAGAGCGCTTCGCGTGTCTTCCCCAAGTGTCTCCCACTGCGTGCTGCCGGGGAAAGGCGGGGGTTGGGCTGGAAATGCAGATAGAATCTTGTGCCTCTCCCTGGACAGGGGAGGTAATTAGCGGACTTCCCCCTGCCAGGGAACACCTGTGACACCAGGCAGCTGCGTGGAGGGCGGCCCCAAACCTCCCCCACACAGTCAGCCGTGTTCCGGAATTCTGAGTGTGGGGAGGTTCCGTCTTATGTCTGCAGCACCCGGGATCGCCTACGAGCCCTTCACTTTTCTTCCCCGAGTCCCTCACAGTGCGGGCTGCCAGGGAAAGTCGGGGGTTGTGCTGGAAAGGCAGGTGGCATCTAGTGCCTCCCCCTGGACAGGGGAGGTAATTAGCGGAATTCCCCTTGCCAGGGAACACCTGTGACACCAGGCAGCTACGTGGACGGCGGCCCCAAACCTCCCCCACACAGTCAGCTGTGTTCCGGAATTCTGAGTGTGGGGAGGTTCCGTCTTCAGTCTGCAGCACCCGGGATCGCCTAGGAGCACTTCGCGTGTCTTCCCAAAGTGTCTACCGGTGCGGGCTGCCGGGGAATTGGCGGTTGTGCTGGAAATGCAGGTAGCATCTAGTGCCTCCAACTGGACAGGGGAAGTAATTAGCGGACTTCCCCCTGCCAGGGAACACCTGTGACACCAGGCAGCTGCGTGGAGGGCGGCCCCAAACCTCCCCCACACAGTCAGCCGTGTTCCGTATTTCTGAGTGTGGGGAGGTTCCGTCTTCTGTCTGCAGCACCCGGGATCGCCTAGGAGCCCTTCGCGTGTCTTCCCCGAGTCCCTCCATATGCGGGCTGCTGGGGAAAGGCGGGGTTTGGGCTGGAAAGGCATGTAGCATCTAGTGCCTCCCCCTGGACAGGGGAGGTAATTAGCGGACTTCCCCCTGCCAGGGAACACCTGAGACACCAGGCAGCTGCGTGGAGGGCGGCCCCAAACCTCCCCCACACAGTCAGCCTTGTTCCGGAATTCTGAGTGTGGGGAGGATCCATCTTCTGTCTGCAGAACCCGGGATAGCCTAGGAGCCCTTCGCGTGTCTTCCCCGAGTCCCTCCCAGTGTGTGCTGCCGGGAATAGCGGGGTTTGGGCTGGAAAGGCAGGTAGCATCTAGTGCCTCCCCCTGGACAGGGGAGGTATTTAGCGGACTTCCCCCTGCCAGGGAACACCTGTGACACCAGGCAGCTGCGTGGAGGGCGGCCCCAAAACTCCCCCACACTGTCAGCCGTGTTCCGTATTTCTGAGTGTGGGGAGGTTCCGTCTTCTGTCTGCAGTACCCGGGATCTCCTAGGAGCCCTTCGCGTGTCTTCCCAAAGTGCATACCTTTGCGGGCTGCCGGGGAATGAGGGGGATATGCTGGAAAGGCAGGTAGCATCTAGTGCCTCCCCCTGGACAGGGGAGGTAATTAGCGGAATTCCCCCTGCCATGGAACACCAGTGACACCAGTCAGCTGCGTGGACGGTGGCCCCAGACCTCCCACACACAGTCAGCCGTGTTACGGAATTCTGAGTGTGGGGAGGTTCCGTCTTCTGTCTGCAGCACCCGGGATCTCCCTGGAGCCCTTCGCGTGTCTTCCCCGAGTGTCTGCCAGTGCGGGCTTCCGGGGAAAGGCGGGGGTTGTGCTGGAAATGCAGGTAGCATCTTGTGCCTTTCCCTGGACAGGGGAGGTAATTAGCGGACTTCCCCCTGCCAGGGAACACCTGTGACACCAGGCAGCTGCGTAGAGGGCTTCCCCAAACCTCCCCCACACAGTCAGCCGTGTTCCGGAACTCTGAGTGTGGGGAGGTTCCGTCTTATGTCTGCAGCACCCGGGATTGCCTAGGAGCCCTTCGCGTGTCTTCCCAAAATGCCTACCGGTGCTGGCTGCCGGGGAATGAGGGGGTTATGCTGGAAAGGCAGGTAGCATCTAGTGCCTCCCCCTGGACATGGGAGGTAATTAGCGGACTTCCCCCTGCCAGGGAACACCTGTGACACCAGGCAGCTGCGTGGAGGGCTCCCCCAAACTTCCCCCACACAGTCAGGCTTGTTCCGGAATTCTGAGGGTGGGGAGGTTCCATCTTCTGTCTGCAGCACCCGGGATCTCCTAGGAGCCCTTCGCGTGTTTTCCCGAGTGTCTCCTATTTCAGGCTACCGGGGAAAGGCGGGGTCTGGGCTGGAAATGCAGGTAGCATCTAGTGCCTTTCCCTGGACAGGGGAGGTAATTAGCGGAATTCCCCCTGCCAGGGAACACCTGTGACACCAGGCAACTGCGTGGAGGGCGGCCCCAAACCTCCCCCACACAGTCAGCCGTGTTCCGGAATTCTGAGTGTGGGGAGTTTCCGTCTTCTGTCTGTAGCACCCGGCATCGCCTAGGAGCCCTTCACGTGTCTTCCCAAAGTGCCTACCGGTGCGGGCTGTCGGAGAATGAGGGGGTTGTGCTGGAAAGGCAGGTAGCATCTAGTGCCTCCACCTGGACAGGGGAGGTAATTAGCGGAATTCCCCCTGCCAGGGAACACCTGTGACACCAGGCAGCTGCGTGGAGGGCTTCCCCAAACCTCCCCCACACAGTCAGCCGTGTTCCGGATTTCCGAGTGTGGGGAGGTTCCGTCTTCTGTCTGCAGTACCCAGGGTCTCCTAGGAGCCCTTCGCGTGTCTTCCCAAAGTGCCTACCGGTGCGGGATTCCGGGGAATGAGGGGGTTATGCTGGAAAGGCAGGTAGCATCTAGTGCCTCCCCCTGGACAGGGGAGGTAATTAGCGGACTTCCCCCTGCCAGGGAACACCTGTGACACCACGCAGCTGCGTGGAGGGCTTCCCCAAACCTCCCCCACACAGTCAGCCGTGTTCCGGAATTCTGAGTGTGGGGAGGTTCCGTCTTCTGTCTGCAGCAACCGAGATCGCCTAGGAGCACTTCGCGTGTCTTCCCAAATTGCCTACCGGTGCAGGCTTCCGGGGAATGAGGGGGTAATGCTGGAAAGGCAGGTAGCATCTAGTGCCTCCCCCTGGACAGGGGAGGAAATTAGCGGAATTCCCCCTGCCAGGGAATATCTGTGACACCAGGAAGCTGCGTGGAGGGCTGCCCCAAACCTCCCCCACACAGTCAGACGTGTTCCGGAATTCTGAGTGTGGGGAGGTTCCGTCTTCTGTTTGCAGCACCCGGGATCGCCTAGAAGACCTTCGCGAATCTTCCCAGAGGCCCTCACTCTGCGGGCTGCCGGGGAAAGGTGGAGGTTGGGCTGGAAAGGCATGTAGCATCTAGTGTCTCCCCCTGGACAGGGGAGGTAATTAGCGGACTTCCCCCTGCCAGGAAACACTTTGACACCAGGCAGCTGCGTGGAGGGCGGCCCCAAATCTCCCCCACACAGTCAGCCTTGTTCCGGAATTCTGAGTGTGGGGAGGTTCCGTCTTCTGTCTGCAGCAACCGAGATCGCCTAGGAGCCCTTCGCGTGTCTTCCCAAAGTGCCTACCGGTGCGGGCTTCCGGGGAATGAGGGGGTTATGCTGGAAAGGCAGGTAGCATCTAGTGCCTCCCACTGGACAGGGGAGGTAATTAGTGGACTTCCCCCTGCCAGTGAAAACCTATGACACCAGGCAACTGCGTGGAGGGCGGCCCCAAACCTCCCCCACACAGTCAGTCGTGTTCCGGAATTCTGATTGTGGGGAGGTTCCGTCTTCTGTCTGCAGCACCCGGGATCGCCTAGGAGCCCTTCGCGTGTCTTCCAAAAGTGCCTACCGGTGCGGACTGCCGGGGAATGAGGGGGTGGGCTGGAAATGCAGGTAGAATCTAGTGCCTCCACCTGGACAGGGGAGGTAATTAGCGGACTTCCCCCTGCCAGGGAACACCTGTGACACCAGGAAGCTGCGTGGAGGGCGGCCCCAAACCTCCCCCACACAGTCAGCCGTGTTCCGGAATTCTGAGTGTGGGGAGGTTCCGTCTTATGTCTGCAGCACCTGGGATCGCCTACGAGCCCTTCAATTTTCTTCCCCGAGTCCCTCCCAGTGCGGGCTGCCAGGGAAAGTCGGGGGTTGTGCTGGAAAGTCAGGTGGCATCTAGTGCCTCCCCCTGGACAGGGGAGGTAATTAGCGGACTTCCCCCTTCTAGGGAACACCTGTGACACCAGGCAGCTACGTGGATGGCGGCCCCAAACCTCCCCCACACAGTCAGCCGTGTTCCGGACTTCTGAGTGTGGGGAGGTTCCGTCTTCAGTCTGCAGCACCCGGGATCGCCTAGGAGTACTTCGCGTGTCTTCCCAAAGTGTCTACCGGTGCGGGCTGCCGGGGAATTGGCGGTTGTGCTGGAAATGCAGGTAGCATCTAGTGCCTCCAACTGGACAGGGGAAGTAATTAGCGGACTTCCCCCTGCCAGGGAACACCTGTGACACCAGGCAGCTGCGTGGAGGGCGGCCCCAAACCTCCCCAACACAGTCAGCCGTGTTCCGTATTTCTGAGTGTGTGGAGGTTCCGTCTTCTGTCTGCAGCACCCGGGATCGCCTAGGAGCCCTTCGCGTGTCTTCCCCGAGTCCCTCCATGTGCGGGCTGCTGGGGAAAGGCGGGGTTTGGGCTGGAAAGGCATGTAGCATCTAGTGCCTCCCCCTGGACAGGGGAGGTAATTAGCGGACTTCCCCCTGCCAGGGAACACCTGTGACACCAGGCAGCTGCGTGGAGGGCGGCCCCAAACCTCCCCCACACAGTCAGCCTTGTTCCGGAATTCTGAGTGTGGGGAGGATCCATCTTCTGTCTGCAGCACCCGGGATAGCCTAGGAGCCCTTCGCGTGTCTTCCCCGAGTCCCTCCCAGTGTGTGCTGCCGGGAATAGCGGGGTTTGGGCTGGAAAGGCAGGTAGCATCTAGTGCCTCCCCCTGGACAGGGGAGGTAATTAGCGGACTTCCCCCTGCCAGGGAACACCTGTGACACCAGGCAGCTGCGTGGAGGGCGGCCCCAAAACTCCCCCACACTGACAGCCGTGTTCCGTATTTCTGAGTGTGGGGAGGTTCCGTCTTCTGTCTGCAGTACCCGGGATCTCCTAGGTGCCCTTCGCGTGTCTTCCCAAAGTGCCTACCTTTGCGGGCTGCCGGGGAATGTGGGGGATATGCTGGAAAGGCAGGTAGCATCTAGTGCCTCCCCCTGGACAGGGGAGGTAATTAGCGGAATTCCCCATGCCATGGAACACCTGTGACAACAGTCAGCTGCGTGGACGGTGGCCCCAGACTTCCCACACACAGTCAGCCGTGTTACGGAATTCTGAGTGTGGGGAGGTTCCTTCTTCTGTCTGCAGCACCCGGGATCTCCCTGGAGCCCTTCGCGAGTCTTCCCCGAGTGTCTGCCAGTGCGGGCTTCCGGGGAAAGGCGGGGGTTGGCTGGAAATGCAGGTAGCATCTTGTGCCTTTCCCTGGACAGGGGAGGTAATTAGCGGACTTCCCCCTGCCAGGGAACACCTGTGACACCAGGCAGCTGCGTAGAGGGCTTTCCCAAACCTCCCCCACACAGTCAGCCGTGTTCCGGAACTCTGAGTGTGGGGAGGTTCCGTCTTATGTCTGCAGCACCCGGGATCTCCTAGGAGCCCTTCGCGTGTCTTCCCAAAGTGCCTACCGGTGCGGGCTTCCGGGGAATGAGGGGGTTATGCTGGAAAGGCAGGTAGCATCTAGTGCCTCCCACTGGACAGGGGAGGTAATTAGTGGACTTCCCCCTGCCAGTGAAAACCTATGACACCAGGCAACTGCGTGGAGGGCGGCCCCAAACCTCCCCCACACAGTCAGTCGTGTTCCGGAATTCTGATTGTGGGGAGGTTCCGTCTTCTGTCTGCAGCACCCGGGATCGCCTAGGAGCCCTTCGCGTGTCTTCCAAAAGTGCCTACCGGTGCGGACTGCCGGGGAATGAGGGGGTGGGCTGGAAATGCAGGTAGAATCTAGTGCCTCCACCTGGACAGGGGAGGTAATTAGCGGACTTCCCCCTGCCAGGGAACACCTGTGACACCAGGAAGCTGCGTGGAGGGCGGCCCCAAACCTCCCCCACACAGTCAGCCGTGTTCCGGAATTCTGAGTGTGGGGAGGTTCCGTCTTATGTCTGCAGCACCTGGGATCGCCTACGAGCCCTTCAATTTTCTTCCCCGAGTCCCTCCCAGTGCGGGCTGCCAGGGAAAGTCGGGGGTTGTGCTGGAAAGGCAGGTGGCATCTAGTGCCTCCCCCTGGACAGGGGAGGTAATTAGCGGACTTCCCCCTTCTAGGGAACACCTGTGACACCAGGCAGCTACGTGGATGGCGGCCCCAAACCTCCCCCACACAGTCAGCCGTGTTCCGGACTTCTGAGTGTGGGGAGGTTCCGTCTTCAGTCTGCAGCACCCGGGATCGCCTAGGAGCACTTCGCGTGTCTTCCCAAAGTGTCTACCGGTGCGGGCTGCCGGGGAATTGGCGGTTGTGCTGGAAATGCAGGTAGCATCTAGTGCCTCCAACTGGACAGGGGAAGTAATTAGCGGACTTCCCCCTGCCAGGGAACACCTGTGACACCAGGCAGCTGCGTGGAGGGCGGCCCCAAACCTCCCCAACACAGTCAGCCGTGTTCCGTATTTCTGAGTGTGTGGAGGTTCCGTCTTCTGTCTGCAGCACCCGGGATCGCCTAGGAGCCCTTCGCGTGTCTTCCCCGAGTCCCTCCATGTGCGGGCTGCTGGGGAAAGGCGGGGTTTGGGCTGGAAAGGCATGTAGCATCTAGTGCCTCCCCCTGGACAGGGGAGGTAATTAGCGGACTTCCCCCTGCCAGGGAACACCTGTGACACCAGGCAGCTGCGTGGAGGGCGGCCCCAAACCTCCCCCACACAGTCAGCCTTGTTCCGGAATTCTGAGTGTGGGGAGGATCCATCTTCTGTCTGCAGCACCCGGGATAGCCTAGGAGCCCTTCGCGTGTCTTCCCCGAGTCCCTCCCAGTGTGTGCTGCCGGGAATAGCGGGGTTTGGGCTGGAAAGGCAGGTAGCATCTAGTGCCTCCCCCTGGACAGGGGAGGTAATTAGCGGACTTCCCCCTGCCAGGGAACACCTGTGACACCAGGCAGCTGCGTGGAGGGCGGCCCCAAAACTCCCCCACACTGACAGCCGTGTTCCGTATTTCTGAGTGTGGGGAGGTTCCGTCTTCTGTCTATAGTACCCGGGATCTCCTAGGAGCCCTTCGCGTGTCTTCCCAAAGTGCCTACCTTTGCGGGCTGCCGGGGAATGTGGGGGATATGCTGGAAAGGCAGGTAGCATCTAGTGCCTCCCCCTGGACAGGGGAGGTAATTAGCGGAATTCCCCATGCCATGGAACACCTGTGACACCAGTCAGCTGCGTGGACGGTGGCCCCAGACTTCCCACACACAGTCAGCCGTGTTACGGAATTCTGAGTGTGGGGAGGTTCCTTCTTCTGTCTGCAGCACCCGGGATCTCCCTGGAGCCCTTCGCGAGTCTTCCCCGAGTGTCTGCCAGTGCGGGCTTCCGGGGAAAGGCGGGGGTTGGGCTGGAAATGCAGGTAGCATCTTGTGCCTTTCCCTGGACAGGGGAGGTAATTAGCGGACTTCCCCCTGCCAGGGAACACCTGTGACACCAGGCAGCTGCGTAGAGGGCTTTCCCAAACCTCCCCCACACAGTCAGCCGTGTTCCGGAACTCTGAGTGTGGGGAGGTTCCGTCTTATGTCTGCAGCACCCGGGATCGCCTAGGAGCCCTTCGCGTGTCTTCCCAAAATGCCTACCGGTGCTGGCTGCCGGGGAATGAGGGGGTTATGCTGGAAAGGCAGGTAGCATCTAGTGCCTCCCCCTGGACATGGGAGGTAATTAGCGGACTTCCCCCTGCCAGGGAACACCTGTGACACCAGGCAGCTGCGTGGAGGGCGGCCCCAAACTTCCCCCACACAGTCAGCCGTGTTCCGGAATTCTGAGTGTGGGGAGGTTCCGTCATCTGTCTACAGCACCCGGGATCGCCTAGGAGCCCTTCGCGTGTCTTCCCCGAGTCCCCCCAAGTGCGGGCTTCCGGGGAAAGGCGGGGTTTGGGCTGGCAAGGCATGTAGCATCTAGTGCCTCCCCCTGTACAGGGGAGGTAATTAGCGGACTTCCCCCTGCCAGGGAACACCTGTGACACCAGGCAGCTGAGTGGAGGGCGGCCCCAAACTTCCCCCACACAGTCAGGCTTGTTCCGGAATTCTGAGTGTGGGGAGGTTCCATCTTCTGTCTGCAGCACCCGGGATCTCCTAGGAGCCCTTCGCGTGTTTTCCCGAGTGTCTCCTATTTCAGGCTACCGGGGAAAGGCGGGGTCTGGGCTGGAAATGCAGGTAGCATCTAGTGCCTTTCCCTGGACAGGGGAGGTAATTAGCGGAATTCCCCCTGCCAGGGAACACCTGTGACACCAGGCAACTGCGTGGAGGGCGGCCCCAAACCTCCCCCACACAGTCAGCCGTGTTCCGGAATTCTGAGTGTGGGGAGGTTCCGTCTTCTGTCTGTAGCACCCGGCATCGCCTAGGAGCCCTTCACGTGTCTTCCCAAAGTGCCTACCGGTGCGGGCTGTCGGAGAATGAGGGGGTTGTGCTGGAAATGCAGGTAGCATCTAGTGCCTCCACCTGGACAGGGGAGGTAATTAGCGGAATTCCCCCTGCCAGGGAACACCTGTGACACCAGGCAGCTGCGTGGAGGGCTTCCCCAAACCTCCCCCACACAGTCAGCCGTGTTCCGGATTTCTGAGTGTGGGGAGGTTCCGTCTTCTGTCTGCAGCAACCGAGATCGCCTAGGAGCCCTTCGCGTGTCTTCCCAAAGTGCCTACCGGTGCAGGCTTCCGGGGAATGAGGGGGTAATGCTGGAAAGGCAGGTAGCATCTAGTGCCTCCCCCTGGACAGGGGAGGAAATTAGCGGATTTCCCCCTGCCAGGGAACACCTGTGACACCAGGAAGCTGCGTGGAGGGCTGCCCCAAACCTCCCCAACACAGTCAGCCGTGTTCCGGAATTCTGAGTGTGGGGAGGTTCCGTCTTCTGTTTGCAGCACCCGGGATCGCCTAGAAGACCTTCGCGAATCTTCCCAGAGGCCCTCACTCTGCGGGCTGCCGGGGAAAGGCGGAGGTTGGGCTGGAAAGGCATGAAGCATCTAGTGTCTCCCCCTGGACAGGGGAGGTAATTAGCGGACTTCCCCCTGCCAGGAAACACTTTGACACCAGGCAGCTGCGTGGAGGGCGGCCCCAAATCTCCCCCACACAGTCAGCCGTGTTCCGGAATTCTGAGTGTGGGGAGGTTCCGTCTTCTGTCTGCAGCAACCGAGATCGCCTAGGAGCCCTTCGCGTGTCTTCCCAAAGTGCCTACCGGTGCGGGCTTCCGGGGAATGAGGGGATTATGCTGGAAAGGCAGGTAGCATCTAGTGCCTCCCACTGGACAGGGGAGGTAATTAGCGGACTTCCCCCTGCCAGTGAACACCTGTGACACCTGGCAACTGCGTGGAGGGCGGCCCCAAACCTCCCCCACACAGTCAGTCGTGTTCCGGAATTCTGAGTGTGGGGAGGTTCCGTCTTCTGTCTGCAGCACCCGGGATCGCCTAGGAGCCCTTCGCGTGTCTTCCAAAAGTGCCTACCGGTGCGGACTGCCGGGGAATGAGGGGGTGGGCTGGAAATGCAGGTAGAATCTAGTGCCTCCACCTGGACAGGGGAGGTAATTAGCGGACTTCCCCCTGCCAGGGAACACCTGTGACACCAGGCAGCTGCGTGGAGGGCGGCCCCAAACCTCCCCCACACAGTCAGCCGTGTTCCGGAATTCTGAGTTTGGGGAGGTTCCGTCTTATGTCTGCAGCACCCGGGATCGCCTACGAGCCCTTCACTTTTCTTCCCCGAGTCCCACACAGTGCGGGCTGCCAGGGAAAGTCGGGGGTTGTGCTGGAAAGGCAGGTGGCATCTAGTGCCTCCCCCTGGACAGGGGAGGTAATTAGCGGACTTCACCTTGCCGGGGAACACCTGTGACACCAGGCAGCTGCGTGGATGGCGACCCCAAACCTCCCCCACACAGTCAGCCGTGTTCCGGAATTCTGAGTGTGGGGAGGTTCCGTCTTCAGTCTGCAGAACCCGGGATCGCCTAGGAGCCCTTCGCGTGTCTTCCCCAAGTCCCTCCATGTGCGGGCTGCTGGGGAAAGTCGGGGTTTGGTATGGAAAGGCATGTAGCATCTAGTGCATCCCCCTGGTCAGGGGAGGTAATTAGCGGACTTCCCCCTGCCAGGGAACACCTGTGACACCAGGCAGCTGCGTAGAGGGCTTCCCCAAACCTCCCCCACACAGTCAGCCGTGTTCCGGAACTCTGAGTGTGGGGAGGTTCCGTCTTATGTCTGCAGCACCCGGGATCGCCTAGGAGCCCTTCGCGTGTCTTCCCAAAATGCCTACCGGTGCTGGCTGCCGGGGAATGAGGGGGTTATGCTGGAAAGGCAGGTAGCATCTAGTGCCTCCCCCTGGACATGGGAGGTAATTAGCGGACTTCCCCCTGCCAGGGAACACCTGTGACACCAGGCAGCTGCGTGGAGGGCGGCCCCAAACTTCCCCCACACAGTCAGCCGTGTTCCGGAATTCTGAGTGTGGGGAGGTTCCGTCATCTGTCTACAGAACCCGGGATCGCCTAGGAGCCCTTCGCGTGTCTTCCCCGAGTCCCCCCAAGTGCGGGCTTCCGGGGAAAGGCGGGGTTTGGGCTGGCAAGGCATGTAGCATCTAGTGCCTCCCCCTGTACAGGGGAGGTAATTAGCGGACTTCCCCCTGCCAGGGAACACCTGTGACACCAGGCAGCTGAGTGGAGGGCGGCCCCAAACTTCCCCCACACAGTCAGGCTTGTTCCGGAATTCTGAGTGTGGGGAGGTTCCATCTTCTGTCTGCAGCACCCGGGATATCCTAGGAGCCCTTCGCGTGTTTTCCCGAGTGTCTCCTATTTCAGGCTACCGGGGAAAGGCGGGGTCTGGGCTGGAAATGCAGGTAGCATCTAGTGCCTTTCCCTGGACAGGGGAGGTAATTAGCGGAATTCCCCCTGCCAGGGAACACCTGTGACACCAGGCAACTGCGTGGAGGGCGGCCCCAAACCTCCCCCACACAGTCAGCCGTGTTCCGGAATTCTGAGTGTGGGGAGGTTCCGTCTTCTGTCTGTAGCACCCGGCATCGCCTAGGAGCCCTTCACGTGTCTTCCCAAAGTGCCTACCGGTGCGGGCTGTCGGAGAATGAGGGGGTTGTGCTGGAAATGCAGGTAGCATCTAGTGCCTCCACCTGGACAGGGGAGGTAATTAGCGGAATTCCCCCTGCCAGGGAACACCTGTGACACCAGGCAGCTGCGTGGAGGGCTTCCCCAAACCTCCCCCACACAGTCAGCCGTGTTCCGGATTTCTGAGTGTGGGGAGGTTCCGTCTTCTGTCTGCAGCAACCGAGATCGCCTAGGAGCCCTTCGCGTGTCTTCCCAAAGTGCCTACCGGTGCAGGCTTCCGGGGAATGAGGGGGTAATGCTGGAAAGGCAGGTAGCATCTAGTGCCTCCCCCTGGACAGGGGAGGAAATTAGCGGAATTCCCCCTGCCAGGGAACACCTGTGACACCAGGAAGCTGCGTGGAGGGCTGCCCCAAACCTCCCCCACACAGTCAGCCGTGTTCCGGAATTCTGAGTGTGGGGAGGTTCCGTCTTCTGTTTGCAGCACCCGGGATCGTTTAGAAGACCTTCGCGAATCTTCCCAGAGGCCCTCACTCTGCGGGCTGCCGGGGAAAGGCGGAGGTTGGGCTGGAAAGGCATGAAGCATCTAGTGTCTCCCCCTGGACAGGGGAGGTAATTAGCGGACTTCCCCCTGCCAGGAAACACTTTGACAACAGGCAGCTGCGTGGAGGGCGGCCCCAAATCTCCCCCACACAGTCAGCCGTGTTCCGGAATTCTGAGTGTGGGGAGGTTCCGTCTTCTGTCTGCAGCAACCGAGATCGCCTAGGAGCCCTTCGCGTGTCTTCCCAAAGTGCCTACCGGTGCGGGCTTCCGGGGAATGAGGGGGTTATGCTGGAAAGGCAGGTAGCATCTAGTGCCTCCCACTGGACAGGGGAGGTAATTAGCGGACTTCCCCCTGCCAGTGAACACCTGTGACACCAGGCAACTGCGTGGAGGGCGGCCCCAAACCTCCCCCACACAGTCAGTCGTGTTCCGGAATTCTGAGTGTGGGGAGGTTCCGTCTTGTGTCTGCAGCACCCGGGATCGCCTAGGAGCCCTTCGCGTGTCTTCCCCGAGTCCCCCCAAGTGCGGGCTTCCGGGGAAATGCGGGGTTTGGGCTGGCAAGGCATGTAGCATCTAGTGCCTCCCCCTGTACAGGGGAGGTAATTAGCGGACTTCCCCCTGCCAGGGAACACCTGTGACACCAGGCAGCTGAGTGGAGGGCGGCCCCAAACTTCCCCCACACAGTCAGGCTTGTTCCGGAATTCTGAGTATGGGGAGGTTCCATCTTCTGTCTGCAGCACCCGGGATCTCCTAGGAGCCCTTCGCGTGTTTTCCAGAGTGTCTCCTATTTCAGGCTACCGGGGAAAGGCGGGGTCTGGGCTGGAAATGCAGGTAGCATCTAGTGCCTTTCCCTGGACAGGGGAGGTAATTAGCGGAATTCCCCCTGCCAGGGATCACCTGTGACACCAGGCAACTGCGTGGAGGGCGGCCCCAAACCTCCCCCACACAGTCAGCCGTGTTCCGGAATTCTGAGTGTGGGGAGGTTCCGTCTTCTGTCTGCAGCACCCGGCATCGCCTAGGAGCCCTTCACGTGTCTTCCCAAAGTGCCTACCGGTGCGGGCTGTCGGAGAATGAGGGGGTTGTGCTGGAAATGCAGGTAGCATCTAGTGCCTCCACCTGGACAGGGGAGGTAATTAGCGGAATTCCCCCTGCCAGGGAACACCTGTGACACCAGGCAGCTGCGTGGAGGGCGGCCCCAAACCTCCCCCACACAGTCAGCCGTGTTCCGGATTTCTGAGTGTGGGGAGGTTCCGTCTTCTGTCTGCAGTACCCGGGGTCTCCTAGGAGCCCTTCGCGTGTCTTCCCAAAGTGCCTACCGGTGCGGGCTTCCGGGGAATGAGGGGGTTATGCTGGAAAGGCAGGTAGCATCTAGTGCCTCCCCCTGGACAGGGGAGGTAATTAGCGGACTTCCCCCTGCCAGGGAACACCTGTGACACCAGGAAGCTGCGTGGAGGGCTGCCCCAAACCTCCCCCACACAGTCAGCCGTGTTCCGGAATTCTGAGTGTGGGGAGGTTCCGTCTTCTGTTTGCAGCACCCGGGATCGCCTAGAAGACCTTCGCGAATCTTCCCAGAGGCCCTCACTCTGCGGGCTGCCGGGGAAAGGCGGAGGTTGGGCTGGAAAGGCATGTAGCATCTAGTGTCTCCCCCTGGACAGGGGAGGTAATTAGCGGACTTCCCCCTGCCAGGAAACACTTTGACACCAGGCAGCTGCGTGGAGGGCGGCCCCAAATCTCCCCCACACAGTCAGCCGTGTTCCGGAATTCTGAGTGTGGGGAGGTTCCGTCTTCTGTCTGCAGCACCCGGGATCGCCTAGGAGCCCTTCGCGTGTCTTCCAAAAGTGCCTACCGGTGCGGACTGCCGGGGAATGAGGGGGTGGGCTGGAAATGCAGGTAGAATCTAGTGCCTCCACCTGGACAGGGGAGGTAATTAGCGGACTTCCCCCTGCCAGGGAACACCTGTGACACCAGGCAGCTGCGTGGAGGGCGGCCCCAAACCTCCCCCACACAGTCAGCCGTGTTCCGGAATTCTGAGTGTGGGGAGGTTCCGTCTTATGTCTGCAGCACCCGGGATCGCATACGAGCCCTTCACTTTTCTTCCCCGAGTCCCTCCCAGTGCGTGCTGCCAGGGAAAGTCGTGGGTTGTGCTGGAAAGGCAGGTGGCATCTAGTGCCTCCCCCTGGACAGGGCAGGTAATTAGCGGACTTCACCTTGCCGGGGAACACCTGTGACACCAGGCAGCTGCGTGGATGGCGGCCCCAAACCTCCCCCACACAGTCAGCCGTGTTTCGGAATTCTGAGTGTGGGGAGGTTCCGTCTTCAGTCTGCAGCACCCGGGATCGCCTAGGAGCCCTTCGCGTGTCTTCCCCGAGTCCCTCCATGTGCGGGCTGCTGGGGAAAGGCGGGGTTTGGGCTGGAAATGCAGGTAGCATCTAGTGCCTTTCCCTGGACAGGGGAGGTAATTAGCGGAATTCCCCCTGCCAGGGAACACCTGTGACACCAGGCAACTGCGTGGAGGGCGGCCCCAAACCTCCCCCACACAGTCAGCCGTGTTCCGGAATTCTGAGTGTGGGGAGGTTCCGTCTTCTGTCTGCAGCACCCCGCATCGCCTAGGAGCCCTTCACGTGTCTTCCCAAAGTGCCTACCGGTGCGGGCTGTCGGAGAATGAGGGGGTTGTGCTGGAAAGGCAGGTAGCATCTAGTGCCTCCCCCTGGACAGGGGAGGTAATTAGCGGACTTCCCCCTGCCAGGGAACACCTGTGACACCAGGCAGCTGCGTGGAGTGCTTCCCCAAACCTCCCCCACACAGTCAGCCGTGTTCCGGAATTCTGAGTGTGGGGAGTTTCCGTCTTCTGTCTGCAGCAACCGAGATCGCCTAGGAGCCCTTCGCGTGTCTTCCCAAAGTGCCTACCGGTGCAGGCTTCCGGGGAATGAGGGGGTAATGCTGGAAAGGCAGGTAGCATCTAGTGCCTCCCCCTGGACAGGGGAGGAAATTAGCGGAATTCCCCCTGCCAGGAAACACCTGTGACACCAAGAAGCTGCATGGAGGGCTGCCCCAAACCTCCCCCACACAGTCAGACGTGTTCCGGAATTCTGAGTTTGGGGAGGTTCCGTCTTCTGTTTGCAGCACCCGGGATCGCCTAGAAGACCTTCGCGAATCTTCCCAGAGGCCCTCACTCTGCGGGCTGCCGGGGAAAGGCGGAGGTTGGGCTGGAAAGGCATGTAGCATCTAGTGTCTCCCCCTGGACAGGGGAGGTAATTAGCGGACTTCCCCCTGCCAGGAAACACTTTGACACCAGGCAGCTGCGTGGAGGGCGGCCCCAAATCTCCCCCACACAGTCAGCCGTGTTCCGGAATTCTGAGTGTGGGGAGGTTCCGTCTTCTGTCTGCAGCAACCGAGATCGCCTAGGAGCCCTTCGCGTGTCTTCCCAAAGTGCCTTTCGGTGCGGGCTTCCGGGGAATGAGGGGGTTATGCTGGAAAGGCAGGTAGCATCTAGTGCCTCCCACTGGACAGGGGAGGTAATTAGCGGACTTCCCCCTGCCAGTGAACACCTGTGACACCAGGCAACTGCGTGGAGGGCGGCCCCAAACCTCCCCCACACAGTCAGTCGTGTTCCGGAATTCTGAGTGTGGGGAGGTTCCGTCTTCTGTCTGCAGCACCCGGGATCGCCTAGGAGCCCTTCGCGTGTCTTCCAAAAGTGCCTACCGGTGCGGACTGCCGGGGAATGAGGGGGTGGGCTGGAAATGCAGGTAGAATCTAGTGCCCCCACCTGGACAGGGGAGGTAATTAGCGGACTTCCCCCTGCCAGGGAACACCTGTGACACCAGGCAGCTGCGTGGAGGGCGGCCCCAAACCTCCCCCACACAGTCAGCCGTGTTCCGGAATTCTGAGTGTGGGGAGGTTCCGTCTTATGTCTGCAGCACCCGGGATCGCATACGAGCCCTTCACTTTTCTTCCCCGAGTCCCTCCCAGTGCGTGCTGCCAGGGAAAGTCGTGGGTAGTGCTGGAAAGGCAGGTGGCATCTAGTGCCTCCCCCTGGACAGGGCAGGTAATTAGCGGACTTCACCTTGCCGGGGAACACCTGTGACACCAGGCAGCTGCGTGGAGGGCGGCCCCAAACCTCCCCCACACAGTCAGCCGTGTTCCGGAATTCTGAGTGTGGGGAGGTTCCGTCTTATGTCTGCAGCACCCGGGATCGCATACGAGCCCTTCACTTTTCTTCCCCGAGTCCCTCCCAGTGCGTGCTGCCAGGGAAAGTCGTGGGTTGTGCTGGAAAGGCAGGTGGCATCTAGTGCCTCCCCCTGGACAGGGCAGGTAATTAGCGGACTTCACCTTGCCGGGGAACACCTGTGACACCAGGCAGCTGCGTGGATGGCGGCCCCAAACCTCCCCCACACAGTCAGCCGTGTTTCGGAATTCTGAGTGTGGGGAGGTTCCGTCTTCAGTCTGCAGCACCCGGGATCGCCTAGGAGCCCTTCGCGTGTCTTCCCCGAGTCCCTCCATGTGCGGGCTGCTGGGGAAAGGCGGGGTTTGGGCTGGAAATGCAGGTAGCATCTAGTGCCTTTCCCTGGACAGGGGAGGTAATTAGCGGAATTCCCCCTGCCAGGGAACACCTGTGACACCAGGCAACTGCGTGGAGGGCGGCCCCAAACCTCCCCCACACAGTCAGCCGTGTTCCGGAATTCTGAGTGTGGGGAGGTTCCGTCTTCTGTCTGCAGCACCCCGCATCGCCTAGGAGCCCTTCACGTGTCTTCCCAAAGTGCCTACCGGTGCGGGCTGTCGGAGAATGAGGGGGTTGTGCTGGAAAGGCAGGTAGCATCTAGTGCCTCCCCCTGGACAGGGGAGGTAATTAGCGGACTTCCCCCTGCCAGGGAACACCTGTGACACCAGGCAGCTGCGTGGAGTGCTTCCCCAAACCTCCCCCACACAGTCAGCCGTGTTCCGGAATTCTGAGTGTGGGGAGTTTCCGTCTTCTGTCTGCAGCAACCGAGATCGCCTAGGAGCCCTTCGCGTGTCTTCCCAAAGTGCCTACCGGTGCAGGCTTCCGGGGAATGAGGGGGTAATGCTGGAAAGGCAGGTAGCATCTAGTGCCTCCCCCTGGACAGGGGAGGAAATTAGCGGAATTCCCCCTGCCAGGAAACACCTGTGACACCAAGAAGCTGCATGGAGGGCTGCCCCAAACCTCCCCCACACAGTCAGACGTGTTCCGGAATTCTGAGTTTGGGGAGGTTCCGTCTTCTGTTTGCAGCACCCGGGATCGCCTAGAAGACCTTCGCGAATCTTCCCAGAGGCCCTCACTCTGCGGGCTGCCGGGGAAAGGCGGAGGTTGGGCTGGAAAGGCATGTAGCATCTAGTGTCTCCCCCTGGACAGGGGAGGTAATTAGCGGACTTCCCCCTGCCAGGAAACACTTTGACACCAGGCAGCTGCGTGGAGGGCGGCCCCAAATCTCCCCCACACAGTCAGCCGTGTTCCGGAATTCTGAGTGTGGGGAGGTTCCGTCTTCTGTCTGCAGCAACCGAGATCGCCTAGGAGCCCTTCGCGTGTCTTCCCAAAGTGCCTTTCGGTGCGGGCTTCCGGGGAATGAGGGGGTTATGCTGGAAAGGCAGGTAGCATCTAGTGCCTCCCACTGGACAGGGGAGGTAATTAGCGGACTTCCCCCTGCCAGTGAACACCTGTGACACCAGGCAACTGCGTGGAGGGCGGCCCCAAACCTCCCCCACACAGTCAGTCGTGTTCCGGAATTCTGAGTGTGGGGAGGTTCCGTCTTCTGTCTGCAGCACCCGGGATCGCCTAGGAGCCCTTCGCGTGTCTTCCAAAAGTGCCTACCGGTGCGGACTGCCGGGGAATGAGGGGGTGGGCTGGAAATGCAGGTAGAATCTAGTGCCTCCACCTGGACAGGGGAGGTAATTAGCGGACTTCCCCCTGCCAGGGAACACCTGTGACACCAGGCAGCTGCGTGGAGGGCGGCCCCAAACCTCCCCCACACAGTCAGCCGTGTTCCGGAATTCTGAGTGTGGGGAGGTTCCGTCTTATGTCTGCAGCACCCGGGATCGCCTACGAGCCCTTCACTTTTCTTCCCCGAGTCCCTCCCATTGCGGGCTGCCAGGGAAAATCGTGGGTTGTGCTGGAAAGGCAGGTGGCATCTAGTGCCTCCCCCTGGACAGGGGAGGTAATTAGCGGACTTCACCTTGCCGGGGAAAACCTGTGACACCAGGCAACTGCGTGGATGGCGGCCCCAAACCTCCCCCACACAGTCAGCCGTGTTCCGGAATTCTGAGTGTGGGGAGGTTCCGTCTTCAGTCTGCAGCACCCGGGATCGCCTAGTAGCCCTTCGCGTGTCTTCCCCGAGTCCCTCCATGTGCGGGCTGCTGGGGAAAGGCGGGGTTTGGGCTGGAAATGCAGGTAGCATCTAGTGCCTTTCCCTGGACAGGGGAGGTAATTAGCGGAATTCCCCCTGCCAGGGAAACCTGTGACACCAGGCAACTGCGTGGAGGGCGGTCCCAAACCTCCCCCACACAGTCAGCCGTGTTCCGGAATTCTGAGTGTGGGGAGGTTCCGTCTTCTGTCTGTAGCACCCGGCATCGCCTAGGAGCCCTTCACGTGTCTTCCCAAAGTGCCTACCGGTGCGGGCTGTCGGAGAATGAGGTGGTTGTGCTGGAAATGCAGGTAGCATCTAGTGCCTCCACCTGGACAGGGGAGGTAATTAGCGGAATTCCCCCTGCCAGGGAACACCAGTGACACCAGGCAGCTGCGTGGAGGGCGGCCCCAAACCTCCCCCACACAGTCAGCCGTGTTCCGGATTTCTGAGTGTGGGGAGGTTCCGTCTTCTGTCTGCAGTACCCGGGGTCTCCTAGGAGCCCTTCGCGTGTGTTCCCAAAGTGCCTACCGGTGCGGGCTTCCGGGGAATGAGGGGGTTATGCTGGAAAGGCAGGTAGCATCTAGTGCCTCCCCCTGGACAGGGGAGGTAATTAGCGGACTTCCCCCTGCCAGGGAACACCTGTGACACCAGGCAGCTGCGTGGAGGGCTTCCCCAAACCTCCCCCACACAGTCAGCCGTGTTTCGGAATTCTGAGTGTGGGGAGGTTCCGTCTTCTGTCTGCAGCAACCGAGATCGCCTAGGAGCCCTTCGCGTGTCTTCCCAAAGTGCCTACCGGTGCAGGCTTCCGGGGAATGAGGGGGTTATGCTGGAAAGGCAGGTAGCATCTAGTTCCTCCCCCTGGACAGGGGAGGTAATTAGCGGACTTCCCCCTGCCAGGGAACACCTGTGACACCAGGCAGCTGCGTGGAGGGCTTCCCCAAACCTCCCCCACACAGTCAGCCGTGTTCCGGAATTCTGAGTGTGGGGAGGTTCCGTCTTCTGTCTGCAGCAACCGAGATCGCCTAGGAGCCCTTCGCGTGTCTTCCCCGAGTCCCTCCCAGTGCGGGCTCCCGGGGAAATGCGGGGGTTCGGCTGGAAAGGCAGGTAGCATCTAGTGCCTTTCCCTGGACAGGGGAGGTAATTAGCGGAATTCCCCCTGCCAGGGAACACCTGTGACACCAGGCAACTGCGTGGAGGGCGGCCCCAAACCTCCCCCACACAGTCAGCCGTGTTCCGGAATTCTGAGTGTGGGGAGGTTCCGTCTTCTGTTTGCAGCACCCGGGATCGCCTAGAAGACCTTCGCGAATCTTCCCAGAGGCCCTCACTCTGCGGGCTGCCGGGGAAAGGCGGAGGTTGGGCTGGAAAGGCATGTAGAATCTAGTGTCTCCCCCTGGACAGGGGAGGTAATTAGCGGACTTCCCCCTGCCAGGAAACACTTTGACACCAGGCAGCTGCGTGGAGGGCGGCCCCAAACCTCCCCCACACAGTCAGCCGTGTTCCGGAATTCTGAGTGTGGGGAGGTTCCGTCTTCTGTCTGCAGCACCCGGGATCGCCTAGGAGCCCTTCGCGTGTCTTCCAAAAGTGCCTACCTGTGCGGACTGCCGGGGAATGAGGGGGTGGGCTGGAAATGCAGGTAGAATCTAGTGCCTCCACCTGGACAGGGGAGGTAATTAGCGGACTTCCCCCTGCCAGTGAACACCTGTGACACCAGGCAGCTGCGTGGAGGGCGGACCCAAACCTCCCCCACACAGTCAGCCGTGTTCCGGAATTCTGAGTGTGGGGAGGTTCCGTCTTATGTCTGCAGCACCCGGGATCGCCTACGAGCCCTTCACTTTTCTTCCCCGAGTCCCTCCCAGTGCGGGCTGCCAGGGAAAGTCGTGGGTTGTGCTGGAAAGGCAGGTGGCATCTAGTGCCTCCCCCTGGACAGGGGAGGTAATTAGCGGACTTCACCTTGCCGGGGAACACCTGTGACACCAGGCAGCTGCGTGGATGGCGGCCCCAAACCTCCCCCACACAGTCAGCCGTGTTTCGGAATTCTGAGTGTGGGGAGGTTCCGTCTTCAGTCTGCAGCACCCGGGATCGCCTAGGAGCCCTTCGCGTGTCTTCCCCGAGTCCCTCCATGTGCGGGCTGCTGGGGAAAGGCGGGGTTTGGGCTGGAAATGCAGGTAGCATCTAGTGCCTTTCCCTGGACAGGGGAGGTAATTAGCGGAATTCCCCCTGCCAGGGAACACCTGTGACACCAGGCAACTGCGTGGAGGGCGGTCCCAAACCTCCCCCACACAGTCAGCCGTGTTCCGGAATTCTGAGTGTGGGGAGGTTCCGTCTTCTGTCTGTAGCACCCGGCATCGCCTAGGAGCCCTTCACGTGTCTTCCCAAAGTGCCTACCGGTGCGGGCTGTCGGAGAATGAGGGGGTTGTGCTGGAAATGCAGGTAGCATCTAGTGCCTCCACCTGGACAGGGGAGGTAATTAGCGGAATTCCCCCTGCCAGGGAACACCTGTGACACCAGGCAGCTGCGTGGAGGGCGGCCCCAAACCTCCCCCACACAGTCAGCCGTGTTCCGGATTTCTGAGTGTGGGGAGGTTCCGTCTTCTGTCTGCAGTACCCGGGGTCTCCTAGGAGCCCTTCGCGTGTGTTCCCAAAGTGCCTACCGGTGCGGGCTTCCGGGGAATGAGGGGGTTATGCTGGAAAGGCAGGTAGCATCTAGTGCCTCCCCCTGGACAGGGGAGGTAATTAGCGGACTTCCCCCTGCCAGGGAACACCTGTGACACCAGGCAGCTGCGTGGAGGGCTTCCCCAAACCTCCCCCACACAGTCAGCCGTGTTTCGGAATTCTGAGTGTGGGGAGGTTCCGTCTTCTGTCTGCAGCAACCGAGATCGCCTAGGAGCCCTTCGCGTGTCTTCCCAAAGTGCCTACCGGTGCAGGCTTCCGGGGAATGAGGGGGTTATGCTGGAAAGGCAGGTAGCATCTAGTTCCTCCCCCTGGACAGGGGAGGTAATTAGCGGAATTCCCCCTGCCAGGGAACACCTGTGACACCAGGCAGCTGCGTGGAGGGCTTCCCCAAACCTCCCCCACACAGTCAGCCGTGTTCCGGAATTCTGAGTGTGGGGAGGTTCCGTCTTCTGTCTGCAGCAACCGAGATCGCCTAGGAGCCCTTCGCGTGTCTTCCCCGAGTCCCTCCCAGTGCGGGCTCCCGGGGAAAGGCGGGGGTTCGGCTGGAAAGGCAGGTAGCATCTAGTGCCCCCCGTGGACAGGGGAGGTACTTAGCGGACTTCCCACTGCCAGGGAACACCTGTGACTCCAGGCAGCTGCGTGGATGGCGGCCCCAAAGCTCCCCCACACAGTCAGCCGTGTTCCGGAATTCTGAATGTGGGGAGGTTCCGTCTTCTGTCTGCAGCACCCGGGATCGCCTAGGAGCCCTTCGCGTGTCTTCCACGAGTCCATCCCAGTGCGGGCTGCCGGGAAAGGCGGGCGTTGGGCTGGAAAGGCAGGTAGCATCTAGTGCCTCCCCCTGGACAGGGGAGGTAATTAGCGGACTTCCCCCTGCCAGGGAACATGTGTGACACCAGGCAGCTTCGTGGAGTGCGGCCCCAAATCTCCCCCACACAGTCAGCCGTGTTCCGGAATTCTGAGTGTGGGGAGGTTCCGTCTTCTGTCTGCAGCACCCGGGATCTCCTAGGAGCCATTCGCGTGTATTCTCCGAATGTCTACCAGTGCGGGCTGCCGGGGAAATGCGGGATTTGGGCTGGAAAGGCAGGTAGAATCTAGTGCCTCCCCCTGGAAAGGGGAGGTAATTACCGGAATTCCCCCTGCCAGGGAACACCTGTGATACCAAGCAGTTGCGTGGAGGGCGGCCCCAAACCTCCCCCACACAGTCAGCCGTGTTCCGGAATTCTGAGTGTCGGGAGGATCCGTCTTCTGTCTGCAGAACCCGGGATCGCCTAGGAGCCCTTCGCGTGTATTCCCAAAATGCCTACCAGTGCCGGTTGCAGGGGAATGAGGGGGTTGTGCTGGAAATGCAGGTAGCATTTAGTGCCTCCACCTGGACTGGGGAGGAAATTAGCGGACTTCCCCCTGCCAGGGAACACCTGTGACACCAGGCAGCTGCGTGGAGGGCGGCCCCAAACCTCCCCCACACAGTCAGCCGTGTTCCGGAATTCTGAGGGTGGGGAGGTTCCATCTTCTGTCTGCAGCACCCAGGATCGCCTAGGAGCCCTTCGCGTGTCTTCCCAAAATGCCTACCAGTGCCGGTTGCAGGGGAATGAGGCGGTTGTGCTGGAAATGCAGGTAGCATCTTGTGCCTCCACCTGGACTGGGGAGGTAATTAGCGGACTTCCCCCTGCCAGGGAACACCTGGCACACCAGGCAGCTGCGTGGAGGGCGGCCCCAAACCTCCCCCACACAGTCAGCCGTGTTCCGGAATTCTGACTATGGGGAGGTTCCGTCTACTGTCTGCAGCACCCGGGATCGCCTAGGAGCCCTTCGCGTGTCTTCCACGAGTCCCTACAAGTGCGGGCTACCGGGGAAAGGCGGGGGTTGGGCGGGAATTTCAGGTAGCATCTAGTGCCTCCCCCTGGACATGGGAGGTAATTAGCGGACTTGCCCCTGCCAGGGAACACCTGAGACACCAGGCAGCTGCGTGGAGGGCGGCCCCAAACCTCCCCCACACAGTCAGCCGTGTTCTGGAATTCTGAGTGTGGGGAGGTTCCGTCTTCTGTCTGCAGCACCCGGGATCGCCTAGGAGCCCTTCGCGTGTCTTCCCCGAGTCCCTCCCAGTGCGGGCTGCCGGGGAAATTCGTGCTTTGGGCTGGAAATGCAGGTAGCATCTAGTGCCTCCCCCTGGACAGGGGAGGTAATTAGCGGACTTCCCCCTGCCAGGGAACACCTGTGACACCAGGCAGCTGCGTGGAGGGCGGCCCCAAACCTCCCCCACACAGTCAGCCTTGTTCTGGAATTCTGAGTTTGGGGAGGTTCCGTCTTCTGTCTGCAGCACCCGGGATCGCCTAGGAGCCCTTCGCGTGTCTTCCCCGAGTCCCTCCCATTGCGGGCTGCCGGGGAAAGGCGGGCGTTGGTCTGGAAAGGCAGGTAGCATCTAGTGCCTCCCCCTGGACAGGGGAGGTATTTAGCGGACTTCCCCCTGCCAGGGAACACCTGTGACACCAGGCAGCTGCGTGGAGGGCGGCCCCAAACCTCCCTCACACAGTCAGCCGTGTTCCGGAATTCTGAGTGTGGGGAGGATCCGTCTTCTGTCTGCAGCACCCGGGATCACCTAGGAGCCATTTGCGTGTCTTCCCTGAGTCCTTCCAAGTGCGGGCTGCCGGGAAAAGGCGGGGTTTAGGCTGGAAAGGCAGGTAGCATCTAGTGCCTCCCCCTGGACAGGGGAGGTAATTAGCGGACTTCCCCCTTCCAGGGAAAACCTGTGACACCAGGCAGCTGCGTGGAGGACGGCCCCAAACTTCCCCCACACAGTCAGCCGTGTTGCGGAATTCTGAGTGTGGGGAGGATCCGTCTTCTGTCTGCAGCACCCGGGATCGCCTACTAGCCCTTCGCGTGTCTTCCCAAAGTGCCTACCGGTGCGGGCTGCCGGGGAATTAGGGGGTTGTGCTGGAAATGCAGGTAGCATCTATTGCCTCCACCTGGACTGGGGACGTATTTAGCGGACTTCCCCCAGCCAGGGAACACCTGTGACACCAGGCAGCTGCGTGGAGGGCGGCCCCAAACCTCCCCCACACAGTCAGCCGTGTTCCGGAATTCTGAGTATGGGGAGGTTCCGTCTACTGTCTGCAGCACCCGGGATCGCCAAGGAGCCCTTCGCGTGTCTTCCCCGAGTCCCTCCCAGTGCGGGATGCCGGGGAAATGCGGGCGTTGGGCTTTAAAGGCAGGTAGCATCTATTGCCTCCCCCTGGACAGGGGAGGTATTTAGCGGACTTACCCCTGCCAGGGAACACCTGTGACACCAGGCAGCTGCGTGGTGGGCGGTCCCAAACCTCCCCCACACTGTCAGCCGTGTTCCGGAATTCTGAGTGTGGGGAGGTTCCGTCTTCTGTCTGCAGCACCCGGGATCGCCTAGGAGCCCTTCGCGTGTCTTCCCCGAGTCCCTCCAATTGCGGGCTGCCGGGGAAAGGCGGGGTTTGGGCTGGAAAGGCATGTAGCTTCTAGTGCCTCCCCCCGGACAGGGGAGGTAATTAGCGGACTTTCCCCTGCCAGGGAACACCTGTGACACCAGGCAGCTGCGTGGAGGGCGGCCCCAAACCTCCCCCACACAGTCAGCCGTGTTCCGGAATTCTGAGTGTGGGGAGGTTCCGTCTTCTGTCTGCAGCACCCGGGATCGCCTAGGAGCCCTTCGCATGTCTTCCCCGAGTCCCTCCCAGTGCGGGCTGCCGTGGAAAGGCGGGGGTTGGGCTGGAAAGGCAGGTATTATCTAGTGCCTCCCCCTGGACAGGGGAGGTAATTAGCGGACTTCCCCCTGCCAGGGAACACCTGTGACACCAGGCAGCTGCGTGGAGGGCGGCCCCAAACCTCCCCCACACTGTCAGCCGTGTTCCGGAATTCTGAGTGTGGGGAGGATCCGTCTTCTGTCTGCAGCACCCGGGATCACCTAGGAGCCTTTCGCGTGTCTTCCCTGAGTCCCTCCAATTGCGGGTTGCCGGGGAAAGTCGGGGTTTGGGCTGGAAATGCAGGTAGCATCTAGTGCCTCCACCTGGACAGGGGAGGTAATTAGCGGACTCCCCCCTTCCAGGGAACACCTGTGACACCAGGCAGCTGCGTGGAAGACGGCCCCAAACCTCCCCCACACAGTCAGCCGTGTTTCAGAATTCTGAGTGTGGGGAGGATCCGTCTTCTGTCTGCAGCACCCGGGATCGCCTAGTAACCCTTCGCGTGTCTTCCCAAAGTGCCTAACGGTGCAGGCTGCCGGGGAATGAGGCGGTTGTGCTGGAAATGCAGGTAGCATCTATTGCCTCCACCTGGACGGGGGAGGTATTTAGCGGACTTCCCCCAGCCAGGGAACACCTGTGACACCAGGCAGCTGCGTGGAGGGCGGCCCCAAACCTCCCCCACACAGTCAGCCGTGTTCCGGAATTATGAGTATGGGGAGGTTCCGTCTACTGTCTGCAGCACCCGGGATCGCCTAGGAGCCCTTCGCGTGTCTTCCACGTGTCCCTCCAAGTGCGGGCTCCCGGGGAAAGGCGGGGGTTGGGCGGAAAATTCAGGTAGCATCTAGTGCCTCCCCCTGGACAGGGGAAGTAATTAGCGGACTTACCCCTGCCAGGGAACACCTGTGACACCAGGCATCTTCGTGGAGGGCGGCCCCAAACCTCCCCCAAACAGTTAGCCTTGTTCTGGAATTCTGAGTGTGGGGAGGTTCCGTCTTCTGTCTGTAGCACCCGGGATCGACTAGGAGCCCTTCTCGTGTCTTACCCGAGTCCCTCCCAGTGCGGGCTGCCGGAGAAATGCGGGCATTAGACTGGAAAGGCAGGTAGCATCTAGTGCCTCCACCTGGACAGGGGAGGTAATTAGCGGACTTCCCCCTGCCAGGGAACACCTGTGACACCAGGCAGCTGCGTGGGGGGCGGCCCCAAACCTCCCGCACACACTCAGCCGGGTTCCGGAATTCTGAGTGTGGGGAGGTTCCGTCTTCTGTCTGCAGCACCCGGGATCGCCTAGGAGCCCTTCGCGTGTCTTCCCCGAGTCCCTCCAATTGCGGGCTGCCGGGGAAAGGCGGGGTTTGGGCTGGAAAGGCATGTAGCTTCTAGTGCCTCCCCCTGGACAGGGGAGGTAATTAGCGGACTTTCCCCTGCCAGGGAACACCTGTGACACCAGGCAGCTGCGTGGAGGGCGGCCCCAAACCTCCCCCACACAGTCAGCCGTGTTCCGGAATTCTGAGTGTGGGGAGGTTCCGTCTTCTGTCTGCAGCACCCGGGATCGCATAGGAACCCTTCGCATGTCTTCCCCGAGTCCCTCCCAGTGAGGGCTGCCGTGGAAAGGCGGGGGTTGGGCTGGAAAGGCAGGTATTATCTAGTGCCTCCCCCTGGACAGGGGAGGTAATTAGCGGAATTCCCCCTGCCAGGGAACACCTGTGACACCAGGCAGCTGCGTGGAGGGCGGCCCCAAACCTCCCCCACACAGTCAGCCGTGTTCTGGAATTCTGAGTGTGGGGAGGTTCCATCTTCTGTCTGCAGCACCCGGGATCTCCTAGGAGCCATTCGCGTGACTTCCCCGAATGTCTACCAGTGCGGGCTGCCGGGGAAAGGCGGGGTTTGGGCTGGAAATGCAGGTAGCATCTAGTGCCTCCCCCTGGACAGGGGAGGTAATTAGCGGACTTCCCCCTGCCATGGAACACCTGTGATACCAAGCAGCTGCGAGGAGGGCGGCCCCAAAATTTCCCCACACAGTCAGCCGTGTTCTGGAATTCTGAGTGTGGGGAGGATCCGTCTTTTGTCTGCAGCAACCGGGATCGCCTAGGAGCCCTTCGCGTGTCTTCCCAAAGTGCCTACCGGTGCGGGTTGCAGGGGAATGAGGGGTTTGTGCTGGAAATGCAGGTAGCATCTAGAGCCTCCCCCTGGACAGGGGAGGTAATTAGCGGACTTCCCCCTTCCAGGGAACACCTTTGACACCAGGCAGCTGCGTGGAGAACGGCCCCAAACCTCCCCCACACAGTCAGCCGTGTTCCGGAATTCTGAGTGTGGGGAGGTTCCGTCTTCTGTTTGCAGCACCCGGGATCGCCTAGAAGACCTTCGCGAATCTTCCCAGAGGCCCTCACTCTGCGGGCTGCCGGGGAAAGGCGGAGGTTGGGCTGGAAAGGCATGTAGCATCTATTGCCTCCACCTGGACTGGGGACGTATTTAGCGGACTTCCCCCAGCCAGGGAACACCTGTGACACCAGGCAGCTGCGTGGAGGGCGGCCCCAAACCTCCCCCACACAGTCAGCCGTGTTCCGGAATTCTGAGTATGGGGAGGTTCCGTCTACTGTCTGCAGCACCCGGGATCGCCAAGGAGCCCTTCGCGTGTCTTCCCCGAGTCCCTCCCAGTGCGGGATGCCGGGGAAATGCGGGCGTTGGGCTTTAAAGGCAGGTAGCATCTATTGCCTCCCCCTGGACAGGGGAGGTATTTAGCGGACTTACCCCTGCCAGGGAACACCTGTGACACCAGGCAGCTGCGTGGTGGGCGGTCCCAAACCTCCCCCACACTGTCAGCCGTGTTCCGGAATTCTGAGTGTGGGGAGGTTCCGTCTTCTGTCTGCAGCACCCGGGATCGCCTAGGAGCCCTTCGCGTGTCTTCCCCGAGTCCCTCCAATTGCGGGCTGCCGGGGAAAGGCGGGGTTTGGGCTGGAAAGGCATGTAGCTTCTAGTGCCTCCCCCCGGACAGGGGAGGTAATTAGCGGACTTTCCCCTGCCAGGGAACACCTGTGACACCAGGCAGCTGCGTGGAGGGCGGCCCCAAACCTCCCCCACACAGTCAGCCGTGTTCCGGAATTCTGAGTGTGGGGAGGTTCCGTCTTCTGTCTGCAGCACCCGGGATCGCCTAGGAGCCCTTCGCATGTCTTCCCCGAGTCCCTCCCAGTGCGGGCTGCCGTGGAAAGGCGGGGGTTGGGCTGGAAAGGCAGGTATTATCTAGTGCCTCCCCCTGGACAGGGGAGGTAATTAGCGGACTTCCCCCTGCCAGGGAACACCTGTGACACCAGGCAGCTGCGTGGAGGGCGGCCCCAAACCTCCCCCACACTGTCAGCCGTGTTCCGGAATTCTGAGTGTGGGGAGGATCCGTCTTCTGTCTGCAGCACCCGGGATCACCTAGGAGCCTTTCGCGTGTCTTCCCTGAGTCCCTCCAATTGCGGGTTGCCGGGGAAAGTCGGGGTTTGGGCTGGAAATGCAGGTAGCATCTAGTGCCTCCACCTGGACAGGGGAGGTAATTAGCGGACTCCCCCCTTCCAGGGAACACCTGTGACACCAGGCAGCTGCGTGGAAGACGGCCCCAAACCTCCCCCACACAGTCAGCCGTGTTTCAGAATTCTGAGTGTGGGGAGGATCCGTCTTCTGTCTGCAGCACCCGGGATCGCCTAGTAACCCTTCGCGTGTCTTCCCAAAGTGCCTAACGGTGCAGGCTGCCGGGGAATGAGGCGGTTGTGCTGGAAATGCAGGTAGCATCTATTGCCTCCACCTGGACGGGGGAGGTATTTAGCGGACTTCCCCCAGCCAGGGAACACCTGTGACACCAGGCAGCTGCGTGGAGGGCGGCCCCAAACCTCCCCCACACAGTCAGCCGTGTTCCGGAATTATGAGTATGGGGAGGTTCCGTCTACTGTCTGCAGCACCCGGGATCGCCTAGGAGCCCTTCGCGTGTCTTCCACGTGTCCCTCCAAGTGCGGGCTCCCGGGGAAAGGCGGGGGTTGGGCGGAAAATTCAGGTAGCATCTAGTGCCTCCCCCTGGACAGGGGAAGTAATTAGCGGACTTACCCCTGCCAGGGAACACCTGTGACACCAGGCATCTTCGTGGAGGGCGGCCCCAAACCTCCCCCAAACAGTTAGCCTTGTTCTGGAATTCTGAGTGTGGGGAGGTTCCGTCTTCTGTCTGTAGCACCCGGGATCGACTAGGAGCCCTTCTCGTGTCTTACCCGAGTCCCTCCCAGTGCGGGCTGCCGGAGAAATGCGGGCATTAGACTGGAAAGGCAGGTAGCATCTAGTGCCTCCACCTGGACAGGGGAGGTAATTAGCGGACTTCCCCCTGCCAGGGAACACCTGTGACACCAGGCAGCTGCGTGGGGGGCGGCCCCAAACCTCCCGCACACACTCAGCCGGGTTCCGGAATTCTGAGTGTGGGGAGGTTCCGTCTTCTGTCTGCAGCACCCGGGATCGCCTAGGAGCCCTTCGCGTGTCTTCCCCGAGTCCCTCCAATTGCGGGCTGCCGGGGAAAGGCGGGGTTTGGGCTGGAAAGGCATGTAGCTTCTAGTGCCTCCCCCTGGACAGGGGAGGTAATTAGCGGACTTTCCCCTGCCAGGGAACACCTGTGACACCAGGCAGCTGCGTGGAGGGCGGCCCCAAACCTCCCCCACACAGTCAGCCGTGTTCCGGAATTCTGAGTGTGGGGAGGTTCCGTCTTCTGTCTGCAGCACCCGGGATCGCATAGGAACCCTTCGCATGTCTTCCCCGAGTCCCTCCCAGTGAGGGCTGCCGTGGAAAGGCGGGGGTTGGGCTGGAAAGGCAGGTATTATCTAGTGCCTCCCCCTGGACAGGGGAGGTAATTAGCGGAATTCCCCCTGCCAGGGAACACCTGTGACACCAGGCAGCTGCGTGGAGGGCGGCCCCAAACCTCCCCCACACAGTCAGCCGTGTTCTGGAATTCTGAGTGTGGGGAGGTTCCATCTTCTGTCTGCAGCACCCGGGATCTCCTAGGAGCCATTCGCGTGACTTCCCCGAATGTCTACCAGTGCGGGCTGCCGGGGAAAGGCGGGGTTTGGGCTGGAAATGCAGGTAGCATCTAGTGCCTCCCCCTGGACAGGGGAGGTAATTAGCGGACTTCCCCCTGCCATGGAACACCTGTGATACCAAGCAGCTGCGAGGAGGGCGGCCCCAAAATTTCCCCACACAGTCAGCCGTGTTCTGGAATTCTGAGTGTGGGGAGGATCCGTCTTTTGTCTGCAGCAACCGGGATCGCCTAGGAGCCCTTCGCGTGTCTTCCCAAAGTGCCTACCGGTGCGGGTTGCAGGGGAATGAGGGGTTTGTGCTGGAAATGCAGGTAGCATCTAGAGCCTCCCCCTGGACAGGGGAGGTAATTAGCGGACTTCCCCCTTCCAGGGAACACCTTTGACACCAGGCAGCTGCGTGGAGAACGGCCCCAAACCTCCCCCACACAGTCAGCCGTGTTCCGGAATTCTGAGTGTGGGGAGGTTCCGTCTTCTGTTTGCAGCACCCGGGATCGCCTAGAAGACCTTCGCGAATCTTCCCAGAGGCCCTCACTCTGCGGGCTGCCGGGGAAAGGCGGAGGTTGGGCTGGAAAGGCATGTAGCATCTAGTGTCTCCCCCTGGACAGGGGAGGTAATTAGCGGACTTCCCCCTTCCAGGGAAAACCAGTGAGACCAGGCAGCTGCGTGGAGGACGGCCCCAAACTTCCCCCACACAGTCAGCCGTGTTGCGGAATTCTGAGTGTGGGGAGGATCCGTCTTCTGTCTGCAGAACCCGGGATCGCCTACTAGCCCTTCGCGTGTCTTCCCAAAGTGCCTACCGGTGCGGGCTGCCGGGGAATTAGGGGGTTGTGCTGGAAATGCAGGTAGCATCTATTGCCTCCACCTGGACTGGGGAGGTATTTAGCGGACTTCCCCCAGCCAGGGAACACCTGTGACACCAGGCAGCTGCGTGGAGGGCGGCCCCAAACCTCCCCCACACAGTCAGCCGTGTTCCGGAATTCTGAGTATGGGGAGGTACCGTCTACTGTCTGCAGCACCCGGGATCGCCAAGGAGCCCTTCGCGTGTCTTCCCCGAGTCCCTCCCAGTGCGGGATGCCGGGGAAATTTGGGCGTTGGGCTTTAAAGGCAGGTAGCATCTATTGCCTCCCCCTGGACAGGGGAGGTATTTAGCGGACTTACCCCTGCCAGGGAACACCTGTGACACCAGGCAGCTGCGTGGTGGGCGGTCCCAAACCTCCCCCACACAGTCAGCCGTGTTCCGGAATTCTGAGTGTGGGGAGGTTCCGTCTTCTGTCTGCAGCACCCGGGATCGCCTAGGAGCCCTTCGCATGTCTTCCCCGAGTCCCTCCCAGTGCGGGCTGCCGTGGAAAGGCGGGGGTTGGGCTGGAAAGGCAGGTATTATCTAGTGCCTCCCCCTGGACAGGGGAGGTAATTAGCGGACTTCCCCCTGCCAGGGAACACCTGTGACACCAGGCAGCTGCGTGGAGGGCGGCCCCAAACCTCCCCCACACTGTCAGCCGTGTTCCGGAATTCTGAGTGTGGGGAGGATCCGTCTTCTGTCTGCAGCACCCGGGATCACCTAGGAGCCTTTCGCGTGTCTTCCCTGAGTCCCTCCAATTGCGGGTTGCCGGGGAAAGGCGGGGTTTGGGCTGGAAATGCAGGTAGCATCTAGTGCCTCCACCTGGACAGGGGAGGTAATTAGCGGACTTCCCCCTTCCAGGGAACACCTGTGACACCAGGCAGCTGCGTGGAAGACGGCCCCAAACCTCCCCGACACAGTCAGCCGTGTTTCAGAATTCTGAGTGTGGGGAGGATCCGTCTTCTGTCTGCAGCACCCGGGATCGCCTAGTAACCCTTCGCGTGTCTTCCCAAAGGGTCTAACGGTGCAGGCTGCCGGGGAATGAGGCGGTTGTGCTGGAAATGCAGGTAGCATCTATTGCCTCCACCTGGACGGGGGAGGTATTTAGCGGACTTCCCCCAGCCAGGGAACACCTGTGACACCAGGCAGCTGCGTGGAGGGCGGCCCCAAACCTCCCCCACACAGTCAGCCGTGTTCCGGAATTATGAGTATGGGGAGGTTCCGTCTACTGTCTGCAGCACCCGGGATCGCCTAGGAGCCCTTCGCGTGTCTTCCACGTGTCCCTCCAAGTGCGGGCTCCCGGGGAAAGGCGGGGGTTGGGCGGGAAATTCAGGTAGCATCTAGTGCCTCCCCCTGGACAGGGGAAGTAATTAGCGGACTTACCCCTGCCAGGGAACACCTGTGACACCAGGCATCTTCGTGGAGGGCGGCCCCAAACCTCCCCCAAACAGTTAGCCTTGTTCTGGAATTCTGAGTGTGGGGAGGTTCCGTCTTCTGTCTGCAGCACCCGGGATCGACTAGGAGCCCTTCTCGTGTCTTACCCGAGTCCCTCCCAGTGCGGGCTGCCGGGGAAATGCGGGCATTAGACTGGAAAGGCAGGTAGCATCTAGTGCCTCCACCTGGACAGGGGAGGTAATTAGCGGACTTCCCCCTGCCAGGGAACACCTGTGACACCAGGCAGCTGCGTGGTGGGCGGTCCCAAACCTCCCCCACACTGTCAGCCGTGTTCCGGAATTCTGAGTGTGGGGAGGTTCCGTCTTCTGTCTGCAGCACCCGGGATCGCCTAGGAGCCCTTCGCGTGTCTTCCCCGAGTCCCTCCAATTGCGGGCTGCCGGGGAAAGGCGGGGTTTGGGCTGGAAAGGCATGTAGCTTCTAGTGCCTCCCCCCGGACAGGGGAGGTAATTAGCGGACTTTCCCCTGCCAAGGAACACCTGTGACACCAGGCAGCTGCGTGGAGGGCGGCCCCAAACCTCCCCCACACAGTCAGCCGTGTTCCGGAATTCTGAGTGTGGGGAGGTTCCGTCTTCTGTCTGCAGCACCCGGGATCGCCTAGGAGCCCTTCGCATGTCTTCCCCGAGTCCCTCCCAGTGCGGGCTGCCGTGGAAAGGCGGGGGTTGGGCTGGAAAGGCAGGTATTATCTAGTGCCTCCCCCTGGACAGGGGAGGTAATTAGCGGACTTCCCCCTGCCAGGGAACACCTGTGACACCAGGCAGCTGCGTGGAGGGCGGCCCCAAACCTCCCCCACACTGTCAGCCGTGTTCCGGAATTCTGAGTGTGGGGAGGATCCGTCTTCTGTCTGCAGCACCCGGGATCACCTAGGAGCCTTTCGCGTGTCTTCCCTGAGTCCCTCCAATTGCGGGTTGCCGGGGAAAGGCGGGGTTTGGGCTGGAAATGCAGGTAGCATCTAGTGCCTCCACCTGGACAGGGGAGGTAATTAGCGGACTTCCCCCTTCCAGGGAACACCTGTGACACCAGGCAGCTGCGTGGAAGACGGCCCCAAACCTCCCCGACACTGTCAGCCGTGTTTCAGAATTCTGAGTGTGGGGAGGATCCGTCTTCTGTCTGCAGCACCCGGGATCGCCTAGTAACCCTTCGCGTGTCTTCCCAAAGGGTCTAACGGTACAGGCTGCCGGGGAATGAGGCGGTTGTGCTGGAAATGCAGGTAGCATCTATTGCCTCCACCTGGACGGGGGAGGTATTTAGCGGACTTCCCCCAGCCAGGGAACACCTGTGACACCAGGCAGCTGCGTGGAGGGTGGCCCCAAACCTCCCCCACACAGTCAGCCGTGTTCCGGAATTATGAGTATGGGGAGGTTCCGTCTACTGTCTGCAGCACCCGGGATCGCCTAGGAGCCCTTCGCGTGTCTTCCACGTGACCCTCCAAGTGCGGGCTCCCGGGGAAAGGCGGGGGTTGGGCGGGAAATTCAGGTAGCATCTAGTGCCTCCCCCTGGACAGGGGAAGTAATTAGCGGACTTACCCCTGCCAGGGAACACCTGTGACACCAGGCATCTTCGTGGAGGGCGGCCCCAAACCTCCCCCAAACAGTTAGCCTTGTTCTGGAATTCTGAGTGTGGGGAGGTTCCGTCTTCTGTCTGCAGCACCCGGGATCGACTAGGAGCCCTTCTCGTGTCTTACCCGAGTCCCTCCCAGTGCGGGATGCCGGGGAAATGCGGGCATTAGACTGGAAAGGCAGGTAGCATCTAGTGCCTCCACCTGGACAGGGGAGGTAATTAGCGGACTTCCCCCTGCCAGGGAACACCTGTGACACCAGGCAGCTGCGTGGGGGGCGGCCCCAAACCTCCCGCACACACTCAGCCGTGTTCCGGAATTCTGAGTGTGGGGAGGATCCGTCTTCTGTCTGCAGCACCCGGGATCGCATAGGAGCCCTTCGCATGTCTTCCCCGAGTCCCTCCCAGTGCGGGCTGCCGTGGAAAGGCAGGGGTTGGGCTGGAAAGGCAGGTATTATCTAGTGCCTCCCCCTGGACAGGGGAGGTAATTAGCGGAATTCCCCCTGCCAGGGAACACCTGTGACACCAGGCAGCTGCGTGGAGGGCGGCCCCAAACCTCCCCCACACTGTCAGCCGTGTTCCGGAATTCTGAGTGTGGGGAGGATCCGTCTTCTGTCTGCAGCACCCGGGATCACCTAGGAGCCTTTCGCGTGTCTTCCCTGAGTCCCTCCAAGTGCGGGTTGCCGGGGAAAGGCGGGGTTTGGGCTGGAAAGGCAGGTAGCATCTAGTGCCTCCACCTGGACAGGGGAGGTAATTAGCGGACTTCCCCCTGCCAGGGAACACCTGTGACACCAGGCAGCTGCGTGGAGGGCGGCCCCAAACCTCCCCCACACAGTCAGCCGTGTTCTGGAATTCTGAGTGTGGGGAGGTTCCATCATTCTGTCTGCAGCACCCGGGATCTCCTAGGAGCCATTCGCGTGACTTCCCCGAATGTCTACCAGTGCGGGCTGCCGGGGAAAGGCGGGGTTTGGGCTGGAAATGCAGGTAGCATCTAGTGCCTCCCCCTGGACAGGGGAGGTAATTAGCGGACTTCCCCCTGCCATGGAACACCTGTGATACCAAGCAGCTGCGAGGAGGGCGGCCCCAAAATTTCCCCACACAGTCAGCCGTGTTCCGGAATTCTGAGTGTGGGGAGGATCCGTCTTCTGTCTGCAGCAACCGGGATCGCCTAGGAGCCCTTCGCGTGTCTTCCCAAAGTGCCTACCAGTGCGGGTTGCAGGGGAATGAGGGGGTTGTGCTGGAAATGCAGGTAGCATCTAGTGCCTCCCCCTGGACAGGGGAGGTAATTAGCGGACTTCCCCCTTCCAGGGAACACCTTTGACACCAGGCAGCTGCGTGGAGAACGGCCCCAAACCTCCCCCACACAGTCTGCCGTGTTCCGGAATTCTGAGTGTGCGGAGGATCCGTCTTCTGTCTGCAGCACCCGGGATAGCCTAGTAGCCCTTTGCGTGTCTTCCCAAAGTGCCTACCGGTGCGGGCTGCCGGGGAATGTGGGGTTTGTGCTGGATATGCAGGTAGCATCTTGTGCCTCCACCTGGACTGGGGAGGTAATTAGCGGACTTCCCCCTGCCAGGGAACACCTGGCACACCAGGCAGCTGCGTGGAGGGCGGCCCCAAACCTCCCCCACACAGTCAGCCGTGTTCCGGAATTCTGACTATGGAGAGGTTCCGTCTACTGTCTGCAGCACCCGGGATCGCCTAGGAGCCATTCGCGTGTCTTCCACGAGTCCCTACAAGTGCGGGCTACCGGGGAAAGGCGGGGGTTGGGCGGGAAATTCAGGTAGCATCTAGTGCCTCCCCCTGGACATGGGAGGTAATTAGCGGACTTGCCCCTGCCAGGGAACACCTGAGACACCAGGCAGCTGCGTGGAGGGTGGCCCCAAACCTCCCCCACACAGTCAGCCGTGTTCTGGAATTCTGAGTGTGGGGAGGTTCCGTCTTCTGTCTGCAGCACCCGGGATCGCCTAGGAGCCCTTCGCGTGTCTTCCCCGAGTCCCTCCCAGTGCGGGCTGCCGGGGAAATTCGTGCTTTGGCCTGGAAATGCAGGTAGCATCTAGTGCCTCCCCCTGGACAGGGGAGGTAATTAGCGGACTTCCCCCTGCCAGGGAACACCTGTGACACCAGGCAGCTGCGTGGAGGGCGGCCCCAAACCTCCGCCACACAGTCAGACTTGTTCTGGAATTCTGAGTGTGGGGAGGTTCCGTCTTCTGTCTGCAGCACCCGGGATCGCCTAGGAGCCCTTCGCGTGTCTTCCCCGAGTCCCTCCCATTGCGGGCTGCCGGGGAAAGGCGGGCGTTGGGCTGGAAAGGCAGGTAGCATCTAGTGCCTCCCCATAGACAGGGGAGGTAATTAGCGGACTTCCCCCTGCCAGGGAACACCTGTGACACCAGGCAGCTGCGTGGAGGGCGGCCCCAAACCTCCCCCACACAGTCAGCCTTGTTCTGGAATTCTGAGTGTGGGGAGGTTCCGTCTTCTGTCTGCAGCACCTGGGATCGCCTAGGAGCCCTTCGCGTGTCTTCCCCGAGTCCCTCCCAGTGCGGGCTGCCGGGGAAAGTCGGGCGTTGGGCTGGAAATGCAGGTAGCATCTAGTGCCACCCCCTGGACAGGGGAGGAAATTAGCGGACTTCCCCCTGCCAGGGAAAACCTGTGACACCAGGCAGCTGCGTGGAGGGCGGCCCCAAACCTCCCCCACACAGTCAGCCTTGTTCTGGAATTCTAAGTGTTGGGAGGTTCCGTCTTCTGTCTGCAGCACCCGGGATCGCCTAGGAGCCCTTCGCGTGTTTTCCCCGAGTCCCTCCCAGTGCGGGCTGCCGGGAAATGCGGGCGTTGGGCTGGAAAGGCAGGTAGAATCTAGTGCCTCCCCCTGGACAGGGGAGGTAATTAGCGGACTTCCCCCTGCCAGGGAACACGTGTTACAACAGGCAGCTACGTGGAGGGCGGCCCCAAACCTCCCCCACACAGTCAGCCTTGTTCTGGAATTCTGAGTGTGGGGAGGTTCCGTCTTCTGTCTGCAGCACCCGGGATCGCCTAGGAGCCCTTCGCGTGTCTTCCCCGAGTCCCTCCCATTGCGGGCTGCCGGGGAAATGCGGGCGTTGGGCTGGAAAGGCAGGTAGCATCTAGTGACTCCCCCTGGACAGGGGAGGTATTTAGCGGAGTTCCCCCTGCCAGGGAACACCTGTGACACCAGGCAGCTGCGTGGGGGGCGGCCCCAAACCTCCCGCACACACTCAGCCGTGTTCCGGAATTCTGAGTGTGGGGAGGTTCCGTCTTCTGTCTGCAGCACCCGGGATCGCCTAGGAGCCCTTCGCGTGTCTTCCCCGAGTCCCTCCAATTGCGGGCTGCCGGGGAAAGGCGGGGTTTGGGCTGGAAAGGCATGTAGCTTCTAGTGCCTCCCCCTGGACAGGGGAGGTAATTAGCGGACTTCCCCCTGCCAGGGAACACCTGTGACACCAGGCAGCTGCGTGGAGGGCGGCCCCAAACCTCCCCCACACAGTCAGCCGTGTTCCGGAATTCTGAGTGTGGGGAGGTTCCGTCTTCTGTCTGCAGCACCCGGGATCGCATAGGAGCCCTTCGCATGTCTTCCCCGAGTCCCTCCCAGTGCGGGCTGCCGTGGAAAGGCGGGGGTTGGGCTGGAAAGGCAGGTATTATCTAGTGCCTCCCCCTGGACAGGGGAGGTAATTAGCGGAATTCCCCCTGCCAGGGAACACCTGTGACACCAGGCAGCTGCGTGGAGGGCGGCCCCAAACCTCCCCCACACTGTCAGCCGTGTTCCGGAATTCTGAGTGTGGGGAGGATCCGTCTTCTGTCTGCAGCACCCGGGATCACCTAGGAGCCTTTCGCGTGTCTTCCCTGAATCCCTCCAATTGCGGGTTGCCGGGGAAAGGCGGGGTTTGGGCTGGAAAGGCAGGTAGAATCTAGTGCCTCCACCTGGACAGGGGAGGTAATTAGCGGACTTCCCCCTGCCAGGGAACACCTGTGACACCAGGCAGCTGCGTGGAGGGCGGCCCCAAACCTCCCCCACACAGTCAGCCGTGTTCTGGAATTCTGAGTGTGGGGAGGTTCCATCTTCTCTCTGCAGCACCCGGGATCTCCTAGGAGCCATTCGCGTGACTTCCCCGAATGTCTACCAGTGCGGGCTGCCGGGGAAAGGCGGGGTTTGGGCTGGAAATGCAGGTAGCATCTAGTGCCTCCCCCTGGACAGGGGAGGTAATTAGCGGACTTCCCCCTGCCATGGAACACCTGTGATACCAAGCAGCTGCGAGGAGGGCGGCCCCAAAATTTCCCCACACAGTCAGCCGTGTTCCGGAATTCTGAGTGTGGGGAGGATCCGTCTTCTGTCTGCAGCAACCGGGATCGCCTAGGAGCCCTTCGCGTGTCTTCCCAAAGTGCCTACCAGTGCGGGTTGCAGGGGAATGAGGGGGTTGTGCTGGAAATGCAGGTAGCATCTAGTGCCTCCCCCTGGACAGGGGAGGTAATTAGCGGACTTCCCCCTTCCAGGGAACACCTTTGACACCAGGCAGCTGCGTGGAGAACGGCCCCAAACCTCCCCCACACAGTCTGCCGTGTTCCGGAATTCTGAGTGTGCGGAGGATCCGTCTTCTGTCTGCAGCACCCGGGATGGCCTAGTAGCCCTTTGCGTGTCTTCCCAAAGTGCCTACCGGTGCGGGCTGCCGGGGAATGTGGGGTTTGTGCTGGATATGCAGGTAGCATCTTGTGCCTCCACCTGGACTGGGGAGGTAATTAGCGGACTTCCCCCTGCCAGGGAACACCTGGCACACCAGGCAGCTGCGTGGAGGGCGGCCCCAAACCTCCCCCACACAGTCAGCCGTGTTCCGGAATTCATGACTATGGAGAGGTTCCGTCTACTGTCTGCAGCACCCGGGATCGCCTAGGAGCCATTCGCGTGTCTTCCACGAGTCCCTACAAGTGCGGGCTACCGGGGAAAGGCGGGGGGTTGGGCGGGAAATTCAGGTAGCATCTAGTGCCTCCCCCTGGACATGGGAGGTAATTAGCGGACTTGCCCCTGCCAGGGAACACCTGAGACACCAGGCAGCTGCGTGGAGGGTGGCCCCAAACCTCCCCCACACAGTCAGCCGTGTTCTGGAATTCTGAGTGTGGGGAGGTTCCGTCTTCTGTCTGCAGCACCCGGGATCGCCTAGGAGCCCTTCGCGTGTCTTCCCCGAGTCCCTTCCAGTGCGGGCTGCCGGGGAAATTCGTGCTTTGGCCTGGAAATGCAGGTAGCATCTAGTGCCTCCCCCTGGACAGGGGAGGTAATTAGCGGACTTCCCCCTGCCAGGGAACACCTGTGACACCAGGCAGCTGCGTGGAGGGCGGCCCCAAACCTCCGCCACACAGTCAGACTTGTTCTGGAATTCTGAGTGTGGGGAGGTTCCGTCTTCTGTCTGCAGCACCCGGGATCGCCTAGGAGCCCTTCGCGTGTCTTCCCCGAGTCCCTCCCATTGCGGGCTGCCGGGGAAAGGCGGGCGTTGGGCTGGAAAGGCAGGTAGCATCTAGTGCCTCCCCATAGACAGGGGAGGTAATTAGCGGACTTCCCACTGCCAGGGAACACCTGTGACACCAGGCAGCTGCGTGGAGGGCGGCCCCAAACCTCCCCCACCCAGTCAGCCTTGTTCTGGAATTCTGAGTGTGGGGAGGTTCCGTCTTCTGTCTGCAGCACCTGGGATCGCCTAGGAGCCCTTCGCGTGTCTTCCCCGAGTCCCTCCCAGTGCGGGCTGCCGGGGAAAGTCGGGCGTTGGGCTGGAAATGCAGGTAGCATCTAGTGCCTCCCCCTGGACAGGGGAGGAAATTAGCGGACTTCCCCCTGCCAGGGAAAACCTGTGACACCAGGCAGCTGCGTGGAGGGCGGCCCCAAACCTCCCCCACACAGTCAGCCTTGTTCTGGAATTCTAAGTTTTGGGAGGTTCCGTCTTCTGTCTGCAGCACCCGGGATCGCCTAGGAGCCCTTCGCGTGTTTTCCCCGAGTCCCTCCCAGTGCGGGCTGCCGGGAAAGGCGGGCGTTGGGCTGGAAAGGCAGGTAGAATCTAGTGCCTCCCCCTGGACAGGGGAGGTAATTAGCGGACTTCCCCCTGCCAGGGAACACGTGTTACAACAGGCAGCTACGTGGAGGGCGGCCCCAAACCTCCCCCACACAGTCAGCCTTGTTCTGGAATTCTGAGTGTGGGGAGGTTCCGTCTTCTGTCTGCAGCACCCGGGATCGCCTAGGAGCCCTTCGCGTGTCTTCCCCGAGTCCCTCCCATTGCGGGCTGCCGGGGAAAGGCGGGCGTTGGGCTGGAAAGGCAGGTAGCATCAAGTGCCTCCCCCTGGACAGGGGAGGTATTTAGCGGACTTCCCCCTGCCAGGGAACACCTGTGACACCAGGCAGCTGCGTGGAGGGCGGCCCCAAACCTCCCTCACTCAGTCAGCCATGTTCCGGAATTCTGAGTGTGGGGAGGTACCGTCTTCGGTCTGCAGCAACCGGAATCGCCTAGGAGCCCTTCGCGTGTCTTCCCCGAGTCCCTCCCAGTGCGGGCAGCCGGGGAAATGTGGGCGTTGGGCTGGAAAGGTAGGTAGCATCTAGTGCCTCCCCCTGGACAGGGGAGGTAATTAGCGGACTTCCCCCTGCCAGGAAACACCATGACACCAGACAGCTGCGTGGATGGCGGCCCCAAATCTCCCCCACACAGTCAGCCGTGTTCCGGAAGTTCTGAGTGTGGGGAGGTTCCGTCCTCTGTCTGCAGCACCCGGGATCTCCTAGGAGCTCTTCGCTTGTCTTCCCAAAGTGCCTACCGGTGCGGGCTGCCGGGGAATGAGGGGGTTGTGCTGGAAATGCAGGTAGCATCTAGTGCCTCCACCTGGACAGGGGAGGAAATTAGCGGACTTCCCCCTGCCAGTGAACACCTGTGACACCAGGCAGCTGCGTGGAGGGCGGCCCCAAACCTCCCCCACACACTCAGCTGTGTTCCAAAATTCTGAGTGTGGGGAGGTTCTGTCTTATGTATGCAGCACCCGGGATCTCCTAGGAGCCCTTCGCGTATCTTCCCCGAGGCCCTAATTGTGCGGGCTGCGTTGAAAAGCGGGGGTTGGGCTGGAAATGCAGGTAGCATATAGTGCCTCCTCCTGGACAGGGGAGGTAATTAGCGGACTTCCCCCTGCCAGGGAACACCTGTGACACCAGGCAGCTGCGTGGAGGGCGGCCCCAACCCTCCCCCACACAGTCAGCCTTCTTCCGAAATTCTGAGAGTGGGGAGGTTCCGTCTTCTGTCTGCAGCACCCGGGATCTCCTAGGAGCCTTTCGCGTGTTTTCCCCGAGTCCCTCCAAGTGCGGGCTGCCGGGGAAATGCGGGGTTTGGGCTGGAAATGTCTGTAGCATCTAGTGCCTCCCCCTGGAGAGGGGAGGTAATTAGCGGACTTCCCCTGCCAGGAAACACCTTGACACCAGACAGCTGCGTGGATGGCGGCCCCAAAACTCCCCCACACTGTCAGCCGTGTTCCGGAATTCTGAGTGTGGGGAGGTTCCGTCCTCTGTCTGCAGCACCCGGGATCGACTAGGAGCCCTTCGCGTGTCTTCCCAAAGTGCCTACCGTTGCGGGCTTCCGGGGAATGAGGGGGTTGTGCTGGAAATGCAGGTAGCATCTAGTGCCTCCACCTGGACAGGGGAGGTAATTAGCGGACTTCCCCCTGCCAGTGAACACCTGTGACACCAGGCAGCTGCGTGGAGGGCGGCCCCAAACCTCCCCCACACACTCAGCTGTGTTCCGGAATTCTGAGTGTGGGGAGGTTCCGTCTTCTGTCTGCAGCACCCGGAATCGCCTAGGAGCACTTCGCGTGTCTTCCCCGAGTCCCTCCAAGTGCGGGCTGCCGGGGAAAGGCGGGGTTTGGGCTGGAAAGGTAGGTAGCATGTAGTGCCTCCCCCTGGACAGGGGAGGTATTTAGCGGACTTCCCCCTGCCAGGGAGCACCTGTGACACCAGGCAGCTGCGTGGAGGGCGGCCCCAAACCTCCCCCACACAGTCAGCCGTGTTCCGGAATTCTGAGTTTGGGGAGGATCCGTCTTCTGTCTGCAGCACCCGGAATCGCCAAGGAGCACTTCACGTGTCTTCCCAAAGTAATTACCGGTGCGGGCTGCCGGGGAATGAGGGGGTTGTGCTGGAAATGCAGGTAGCATCTAATGCCTCCACCTGAACAGGGGAGGTAATTAGCTGACTTCCCCCTGCCAGGGAACACCTGTGACACCAGGCAGCTGCGTGGAGGGCGGCCCCAAACCTCCCCCACACAGTCAGCCGTGTTCCGGAATTCTGAGTGTTGGGAGGATCCGTCTTCTGTCTGCAGCACCCAGGATCGTCTAGGAGCCCTTCGCCTGTCTTCCCCGAGTCCCACCCAGTGCGGGCTGCCGGGGAAAGGCGGGGGTTGGGCTGGAAAAGCAGGTAGCATCTAGTGCCCCCCCTGGACAGGGGAGGTAATTAGCGGACTTCCCCCTGCCAGGGAACACCTGTGACACCAGGCAGCTGCGTGGAGGGCGGCCCCAAACCTCCCCCACATAGTCAGCCGTGTTCCGGAATTCTGAATGTGGGGAGGTTCCGTCTTCTGTCTGCAGCACCCGGGATCGCCTAGGAGCCCTTCGCGGGTCTTCCACGAGTCCCTCCCAGTGCGGGCTGCCGGGAAAGGCGGGGGTTGGCCTGGAAAGGCAGGTAGCATCTAGTGCCTCCCCCTGGACATGGGAGGTAATTAGCGGACTTCCCCCTGCCAGGTAACACGTGTGACACCAGGCAGCTGCGTGGAGTGCGGCCCCAAAACTCCCCCACACAGTCAGCCGTGTTCCGGAATTCTGAGTGTGGTGAGGTTCCGTCTTCTGTCTGCAGAACCCGGGATCGCCTAGGAGCCCTTCTCGTGTCTTCCCAAAATGCCTACCAGTGCCGTTTGCAGGGGAATGAGGGGGTTGTGCTGGAAATGCAGGTAGCATCTAGTGCCTCCCCCTGGACAGGTGAGGTAATTAGCGGACTTCCCCCTGCCAGGGAACACTTGTGACACCTGGCAGCTACGTGGAGGGCGGCCCCAAATCTCCTCCACACAGTCAGCCGTGTTCCGGAATTCTGAGGGTGGGGAGGTTCCATCTTCTGTCTGCAGCACCCAGGATCGCTAGGAGCCCTTCGCGTGTCTTCCCCGATTCCCTCCCAGTGAGGGCTGACGGGGAAAGGCGGTGGTTGGGCTGGAAAGGCAGGTAGCATCTAGTGCCTCCCCCTGGACAGGGTAGGTAATTAGCGGAATTCCCCCTGCCAGGGAATACGTGTGACACCAAGCAGCTACGTGGAGGGCGGCCCCAAACCTCCCCCACACAGTCAGCCGTGTTCCGGAATTCTGAGTGTGGGGAGGTTCCATCTTCTCTCTGCAGCACCCGGGATCTCCTAGGAGCAATTCGCGTGACTTCCCCGAATGTCTACCATTGCGGGCTGCCGGGGAAAGGCGGGGTTTGGGCTGGAAATGCAGGTAGCATCTAGTGCCTCCCCCTGGACAGGGGAGGTAATTAGCGGACTTCCCCCTGCCATGGAACACCTATGATACCAAGCAGCTGCGAGGAGGGCGGCCCCAAACTTCCCCCACACAGTCAGCCGTGTTCCGGAATTCTGAGTGTGGGGAGGATCCGTCTTCTGTCTGCAGCACCCGGGATCGCCTAGGAGCCCTTCGCGTGTCTTCCCAAAGTGCCTACCGGTGCGGGTTGCAGGGGAATGAGGGGGTTGTGCTGGAAATGCAGGTAGCATCTAGTGCCTGCCCCTGGACAGGCGAGGTAAATAGCGGACTTCCCAATTCCAGGGAACACCTGTGACACCAGGCAGCTGCGTGGAGAACGGCCCCAAACCTCCCCAACACAGTCTGCCGTGTTCCGGAATTCTGAGTGTGGGGAGGTTCCGTCTTCTGTCTGCTGCACCCGGGATCGCCTAGGAGCCCTTCGCGTGTCTTCCTCGAGTCCCTACAAGTGCGGGCTACCGGGGAAAGGCGGGGGTTGGGCGGGAAATTCAGGTAGCATCTAGTGCCTAACCCTGGACATGGGAGGTAATTAGCGGACTTCCCCCTGCCAGAGAACACCTGAGACACCAGGCAGCTGCGTGGAGGGCGGCCCCAAACCTCCCCCACACAGTCAGCCGTGTTCTGGAATTCTGAGTGTGGGGAGGTTGCGTCTTCTGTCTGCAGCACCTGGGATCGCCTAGGAGCCCTTCGCGTGTCTTCCCCGAGTCCCTCCCAGTGCGGGCTGCCGGGGAAAGTCGGGCTTTGGGCTGGAAATGCAGGTAGCATCTAGTGCCTCCCCCTGGACAGGGGAGGTATTTAGCGGACTTCCCCCTGCCAGGGAACACCTGTGACACCAGGCAGCTGCGTGGAGGGCGGCCCCAAACCTCGCTCACACAGTCAGCCGTGTTCCGGTATTCTGAGTGTGGTAAGGTCCCGTGTTCTGTCTGCAGCACCCGGGATCGACTAGGAGCCCTTCGCATGTCTTCCCCGAGTCCCTCCCAATGCGGGCTGCCGGGGAAATGCGGGCGTTGGGCTTTAAAGGCAGGTAGCATCTAGTGCCTCCCCCTGGACAGGGGAGGTATTTAGCGGAATTCCCCCTGCCAGGGAACACCTGTGACACCAGGCAGCTGCGTGGAGGGCGGTCCCAAACCTCCCCCACACTGTCAGCCGTGTTCCGGAATTCTGAGTGTGGGGAGGATCCGTCTTCTGTCTGCAGCACCCGGGATCACCTACGAGCCCTTCGCGTGACTTCTCTGAGTCCCTCCAAGTGCGGGCTGCCGGGAGAATGCGGGGTTTAGGCTGGAAAGTCAGGTAGCATCTAGTGCCTCCCCCTGGACAGGGGAGGTAATTAGCGGACTTCCCCCTTCCAGGGAAAACCTGTGACACCAGGCAGCTGCGTGGAGGACGGCCCCAAACCTCCCCCACACAGTGAGCCGTGTTCCGGAATTCTGAGTGTGGGGAGGATCCGTCTTCTGTCTGCAGCACCCGGGATCACCTACGAGCCCTTCGCGTGTCTTCCCTGAGTCCCTCCAAGTGCGGGCTGCCGGGAGAATGCGGGGTTTAGGCTGGAAAGACAGGTAGCATCTAGTGCCTCCCCCTGGACAGGGGAGGTAATTAGCGGACTTCCCCCTTCCAGGGAAAACCTGTGACACCAGGCAGCTGCGTGGAGGATGGCCCCAAACCTCCCCCACACAGTGAGCCGTGTTCCGGAATTCTGAGTGTGGGGAGGATCCGTCTTCTGTCTGCAGCACCCGGGATCGCCTAGTAGCCCTTCGCGTGTCTTCCCAAAGTGCCTAACGGTGCGGGCTGCCGGGGAATGAGGGGGTTGTGCTGGAAATGCAGGTAGCATCTATTGCCTCCACCTGGACTGGGGAGGTAAATAGCGGACTTCCCCCTCCCAGGGAACACCTGTGACACCAGGCAGCTGCGTGGAGGGCGGCCCCAAACCTCCCCCACACAGTCAGCCGTGTTCCGGAATTCTGAGTGTGGGGAGGTTCCGTCTTCTGTCTGCAGCACCCGGGATCGCCTAGGAGCACTTCGCGTGTCTTCCCAGAGTCCCTCCAAGTGCGGGCTGCCGGGGAAAGGTGGGGTTTGGGCTGGAAAGGCATGTAGCTTCTAGTGCCTCCCCCTGGACAGGGGAGGTAATTAGCGGACTTTCCCCTGCCAGGGAACACCTGTGACACCAGGCAGCTGCGTGGAGGTCGGCCCCAAACCTCCCCAACACAGTCAGCCTTGTTCCGGAATTCTGAGTGTGGGGAGGTTCCGTCTTCTGTCTGCAGCACCCGGGATCTCCTAGGAGCCTTTCGCGTGTTTTCCCCGAGTCCCTCCAAGTGCGGGCTGCCGGGGAAAGGCGGGGTTTGGGCTGGAAAGGTAGGTAGCATGTAGTGCCTCCCCCTGGACAGGGGAGGTATTTAGCGGACTTCCCCCTGCCAGGGAGCACCTGTGACAACAGGCAGCTGCGTGGAGGGCGGCCCCAAAACTCCCCCACACAGTCAGCCGTGTTCCGGAATTCTGAGTTTGGGGAGGATCCGTCTTCTGTCTGCAGCACCCGGAATCGCCAAGGAGCACTTCGCGTGTCTTCCCAAAGTAATTACCGGTGCGGGCTGCCGGGGAATGAGGGGGTTGTGCTGGAAATGCAGGTAGCATCTAATGCCTCCACCTGAACAGGGGAGGTAATTAGCTGACTTCCCCCTGCCAGGGAACACCTGTGACACCAGGCAGCTGCGTGGAGGGCGGCCCCAAACCTCCCCCACACAGTCAGCCGTGTTCCGGAATTCTGAGTGTTGGGAGGATCCGTCTTCTGTCTGCAGCACCCGGGATCGTCTAGGAGCCCTTCGCCTGTCTTCCCCGAGTCCCACCCAGTGCGGGCTGCCGGGGAAAGGCGGGGGTTGGGCTGGAAAAGCAGGTAGCATCTAGTGCCCCCCCTGGACAGGGGAGGTAATTAGCGGACTTCCCCCTGCCAGGGAACACCTGTGACACCAGGCAGCTGCGTGGAGGGCGGCCCCAAACCTCCCCCACACAGTCAGCCGTGTTCCGGAATTCTGAATGTGGGGAGGTTCCGTCTTCTGTCTGCAGCACCCGGGATCGCCTAGGAGCCCTTCGCGGGTCTTCCACGAGTCCCTCCCAGTGCGGGCTGCCGGGAAAGGCGGGGGTTGGCCTGGAAAGGCAGGTAGCATCTAGTGCCTCCCCCTGGACATGGGAGGTAATTAGCGGACATCCCCCTGCCAGGTAACACGTGTGACACCAGGCAGCTGCGTGGAGTGCGGCCCCAAAACTCCCCCACACAGTCAGCCGTGTTCCGGAATTCTGAGTGTGGTGAGGTTCCGTCTTCTGTCTGCAGCACCCGGGATCACCTACGAGCCCTTCGCGTGTCTTCCCTGAGTCCCTCCATGTGCGGGCTGCCGGGAGAATGCGGGGTTTAGGCTGGAAAGACAGGTAGCATCTAGTGCCTCCCCCTGGACAGGGGAGGTAATTAGCGGACTTCCCCCTTCCAGGGAAAACCTGTGACACCAGGCAGCTGCGTGGAGGACGGCCCCAAACCTCCCCCACACAGTGAGCCGTGTTCCGGAATTCTGAGTGTGGGGAGGATCCGTCTTCTGTCTGCAGCACCCGGGGTCGCCTAGTAGCCCTTCGCGTGTCTTCCCAAAGTGCCTAGCGGTGCGGGCTGCCGGGGAATGAGGGGGTTGTGCTGGAAATGCAGGTAGCATCTATTGCCTCCACCTGGACTGGGGAGGTAAATAGCGGACTTCCCCCTCCCAGGGAACACCTGTGACACCAGGCAGCTGCGTGGAGGGCGGCCCCAAACCTCCCCCACACAGTCAGCCGTGTTCCGGAATTCTGAGTGTGGGGAGGTTCCGTCTTCTGTCTGCAGCACCCGGGATCGCCTAGGAGCACTTCGCGTGTCTTCCCTGAGTCCCTCCAAGTGCGGGCTGCCGGGGAAAGGTGGGGTTTGGGCTGGAAAGGCATGTAGCTTCTAGTGCCTCCCCCTGGACAGGGGAGGTAATTAGCGGAATTTCCCCTGCCAGGGAACACCTGTGACACCAGGCAGCTGCGTGGAGGTCGGCCCCAAACCTCCCCAACACAGTCAGCCTTGTTCCGGAATTCTGAGTGTGGGGAGGTTCCATCTTCTGTCTGCAGCACCCAGGATCGCCTAGGAGCCCTTCGCATGTCTTCCCCGAGTCCCTCCCAGTGCGGGATGTCGTGGAAAGGCGGGGGTTGGGCTGCAAAGGCAGGTATTATCTAGTGCCTCCCCCTGGACAGGGGAGGTAATTAGCGGACTTCCCCCTGCCAGGGAACACCTGTGACACCAGGCAGCTGCGTGGAGGGCGGCCCCAAACCTCCCCCACACAGTCAGCCGTGATCCAGAATTCTGAGTGTGGGGAGGCTCCGTCTTCTGTCTGCAGCACCTGGGATCTCCTAGGAGCCCTTCGCGTATCTTCCCCGAGGCCCTCCCGTTGCGGGCTGCAGGGGAATGAGGGGGTTGGCCTGGAAATGCAGGTAGCATCTAGTGCCTCCCCCTGGACAGGGGAGTTATTTAGCGGACTTCCCCCTGCCAGGGAACACCTGTGACACCAGGCAGTTCCGTGGATGGTGGCCCGGAACCTCCACCACACATTCGGCAGTGTTACGGAATTCTGAGTGTTGGGAGGTTCCGTCATCTGTCTGCAGCAACCGGGATGCCCTAGGAGCCCTTCGCGTGTCTTCCCCGAGTGCCTCCCTGTGCGGGCTGACGGGGAAAAGCGGGGTTTGTGCTGGAAATGCAGGTAGCATCTAGTGACTCTCCCTGGACTCGGGAGGTAATTAGCGGAATTTCCCCTGCCAGAGAACACCTGTTACACCAGGCAGCTGCGTGGAGGGCGGCCCCAAAATTCCCTCACACAGTCAGCCGTTTTCCGGAATTCTGAGTGTGGGGAGGTTCCGTCTTCTGTCTGCAGCACCCTGGATAGCCTAGGAGCATTTCGCGTGTCTTCCCATAGTCCCTCCCTGCGCTGGTTGCAGGGGAAAAGCGGGGGTTGGGATGGAAAGGCAGGTAGCATCTAGTGCCTCCCCCTGCACAGTTTAGGTTATTAGCGGACTTCCCCCTGTCAGGCAACACCTGTGAAAATGGGCAAATGCGTGGAGGGCGGCCCCAAATATCCCCCACACAGTCAGACATGTTCCGGAATTCTGAGAGTGGGGAGGTTCGGTCTTCGGTCTGCAGCACCCGGGATCTCTTAGGAGCCCTTCGCGTGTTTTCCCCGAGTGCCTCCCAGTGCGGGCTGGCGGGGAAAAGAGAGGTTTGGGCTGTAAATGCAGGTAGCATCTAGTGACTCCCCCTGGACAGGGGAGGTAATTGGCGGACTTCCAACTGCAAGGGAACACCTGTGACACCAGACAGCTGCGTGGAGGGCGGCCCCAAACCTCCCCCACACAGTCAGCCGTGTTCCGGAATTCTGAGTGTGGGGAGGTTCCGTCTTCAGTCTGCAGCACCCGGGATCGCCTAGGAGCCCTTCGCGTGTCTTCATCGAGTCCCTCCCAGTGCGGGCTGCCAGGGAAAGGCGGGTGTTGAGCTGGAAATGCAGGTAGCATCTAGTACCTCCCCCTGGACACGGGAGGTAATTAGCGGAATTCCCCCTGCCAGGGAACACCTGTGACACCAGGCAGCTGCGTGGATGATGGCCCGGAAGCTCCACCACACATTCAGCAGTGTTACGGAATTCTGAGTGTTGGGAGGTTCCGTCATCTGTCTGCAGCACCCGGGATCCCCTAGGAGCCCTTCGCGTGTCTTCCCCGAGTGCCTCCCAGTGCGGGCTGCCGGGGAAAGGCGGGGGTTGGGCTGGAAAGGCAGGTAGCATCTAGTGCCTCTCCCTTGACAGGGGAGGTAATTGGCGGACTTCACTCTGCCAGGGAACACCTGTGACACCAGGCAGCTGCGTGGAGGGCGGCCCCGAACCTCCACCACACAGTCAGAAGTGTTCCGGAATTCTGAGTTTGGGGAGGTTCCGTCTTCAGTCTGCAGCAACCGGGATCGCCTAGGAGTCTTTCGCGTGTCTTCCCCGAGTTCCTCCCAGTGCGGGCTGCCGGGGAAAGGCGGGGGTTGGGCTGGAAATGGAGGTAGCATCTAGTGCCTCCCCCTAGAATCGGGAGGTAATTAGTGGAGTTCCCCCTGCCAGGGAACACCTGTGAAACCAAGCAGCTGCGTGGAGGGCTGCCCCAAACTTCCCCCACACAGTCAGCCGTGTTCCGGTATTCTGAGTGTGGGTAGGTTCCGTCTTCTGTCTGCAGCACCCGGGATCACCTAAGAGTCTTTCGCGTGTCTTCCCGGAGTCCCTCCCTGTGCGGGCTGCCGGGGATATGCGGGGGTTGGGCTGGAAAGCAGGTAGCATCTACTGCCTCCCTCTGGACTCGGAGGTAATTAGCGGACTTCACCCTGCCAGGGAAAACCTGTGACACCAGGCAGTTGCGTGGAGGGCGGCCCGGAAGCTCCACCACACATTCAGCAGTGTTACGGAATTCTGAGTGTTGGGAGGTTCCGTCATCTGTCTGCAGCACCCGGGATCCCCTAGGAGCCCTTCGCGTGTCTTCCCCGAGTGCCTCCCAGTTCGGGCTGCCGGGGAAAGGCGGGGGTTGGGCTGGAAATGCATGTAGCATCTAGTGCCTCTCCCTGGACAGGGGAGCTAATTAGCGGACTTACCCCTCCCAGGGAACACCTGTGACACAAGGCAGCTGCGTGGAGTTCGGCCAAAAACCTCCCACACACAGTCAGCCGTGTTCCGGAATTCTGAGTGTGGGAAGTTCCGTCATCTCTATGCAACACCCGGGATAAACTAGGAGCCCTTACGTGTCTTCCCCGAGTGCCTCCCAGTGCGGGCTTGCTCGGAAATGCGGGTTTTGGGCTGGAAATGCAGGTAGCATCTAGTGACTCCCCCTCGACTCGGGAGGTAATTAGCGGAATTCCCCCTGCCAGGGAACACCTGTGACAACAGGCAGCTGCGTGGTGGTCGGCCCCAAAGCTCCCCCACACAGTCAGCCATTTTCCGGAATTCTGAATGTGGGGAGGTTCCGTCATCTCTATGCAGCACCCGGGATAACCTAGGAGCCCTTCACGTGTCTTCCCCGAGTGCCTCCCATTGCGGGCTGGCGGGGAAAAGAGAGGTTTGGGCTGTAAATGCAGGTAGCATCTAGTGCCTCCACCTGGAGAGGAGAAGTAATTAGCGGAATTCCCCCTGCCAGGGAACACCTGTGAAAATGGGCAGCTGCGTGGTGGGCGGCCCCAAACCTCCCCCACACAGTCAGCCATGTTCAGGAATTCTGAGTGTGGGGAGGTTCGGTCTTCGATCTGCAGCACCCGGGATCACTTAGGAGCCCTTCGCGTGTTTTCCCTGAGTGCCTCCCAGTGCGGGCTGGCGGGGAAAAGAGAGGTTTGGGCTGTAAATGCAGGTAGCATCTAGTGACTCCCCCTGGACAGAGGAGGTAATTAGCGGACTTCCCCCTGCAAGGGAACACCTGTGACACCAGGCACTGCGTGGAGGGCGGCCCCAAACCTCCGCCACACTGTCAGACGTGTTCCGGAATTCTGAGTGTTGGGAGATTCCGTCATCTGTCTGCAGCACCCGGGATCTCCTAGGAGCCCTTCGCGTGTCTTCCCAGAATGCCCCCCGGTGCGGTCTGCCGGGGATATGCGGGGGTTGGGCTGGAAATGCAGGTAGCATCTAGTGCCTCCCTCTGGACTCGGAGGTAATTAGCGGACTTCACCCTGCCAGGGAACACCTGTGACACCAGGCAGCTGCGTGGAGGGCGGCCCCAAACCTCCCCCACACAGTCAGCCGTGATCCAGAATTCTGAGTGTGGGGAGGTTCCGTCTTCTGTCTGCAGCACCTGGGATCTCCTAGGAGCCCTTCGGTATCTTCCCCGAGGCCCTCCCGTTGCGGGCTGCAGGGGAATGAGGGGGTTGGCCTGGAAATGCAGGTAGCATCTAGTGCCTCCCCCTGGACAGGGGAGGTAATTAGCGGTCTTCCCCCTGCCAGGGAACACCTGTGACACCAGGCAGCTGCGTGGATGGTGGCCCGGAAGCTCCACCACACATTCAGCAGTGTTACGGAATTCTGAGTGTTGGGAGGTTCCGTCATCTGTCTGCAGCACCCGGGATCCCCTAGGAGCCCTTCGCGTGTCTTCCCCGAGTGCCTCCCATTGCGGGCTGCCGGGGAAAGGCGGGGGTTGGGCTGCAAATGCAGGTAGCATCTAGTGCCTCTCCCTGGACAGGGTAGGTAATTAGCGGACTTACCCCTCCCAGGGAACACCTGTGACACCAGGCAGCTGCGTGAAATGCAGCCCCGAAACTCCACCACACAGTCAGAATTGTTCCGGAATTCTGAGTGTGGGGAGGTTCCGTCTTCTGTCTGCAGCACCCGGGATCTCCTAGGAGACCTTCGCGTGTCTTACCCGAGTGCCTCCCTGTGCGGCTGCAGGGGAATGAGGGGGTTGGGCTGGAAATGGAGGTAGCATCTAGTGCTTCCCCATTGACAGGGGAGGTAATTAGCGGAATTCCCCCTGCCAGGGAACAATTGTGACACCAGGCAGCTGCGTGGAGGTCGGCCTCAAACCTCCCCCACACAGTCAGCCGTGATCCGGAATTCTGAGGGTGGGGAGGTTCCGTCTTCTGTCTGCAGCACCCGGGAACGCCTAGGAGCATTTCGCGTGTCTTCCCCGAGTCCTTCCCTGTGCGGGCTGCCGGGGAAATGCGGGGGTTGGGCTGGAAATGCAGGTAGCATCTAGTGCCTCCCCCTGGACTCGGAGGTAATTAGCGGACTTCACCCTGCCAGGGAACACCTGTGACACCAGGCAGCTGCGTGAAACGCGGCCCCGAACCTCCACAACACAGTCAGAAGTGTTCCGGAATTCTGAGTGTGGGGAGGTTCGGTCTTCTGTCTGCAGCACCCGGGATCTCCTAGGAGCCCTTCGTGTGTCTTCCCCGAGTGCCTCCCTGTAGGGGCTGCAGGGTAATGAGGGGGTTGGGCTGGAAATGGAGGTAGCATCTAGTGCCTCCCCCTTGACAGGGGAAGTAGTTGGCGGACTTCACCCTGCCAGGGAACACCTGTGACACCAGGCAGCTGCGTGGTGGGCGGCCCCGAACCTCCACCACACAGTCAGAATTGTTCCGGAATTCTGAGTTTGGGAAGGTTCCGTCTTCTGTCTGCAGCACCCGGAATCACCTCGGAGACCTTCGCGTGTCTTCCCCGAGTGCCTCCCATTGCGGGCTGACGGGGAAAACGGGGTTTGTGCTGGAAATGCAGGTAGCATCTAGTGACTCTCCCTGGTCTCGGGAGGTAATTAGCGGAATTCCCCCTGCCAGGGAACACCTGTGACAACAGGCAGCTGCGTGGTGGGCGGCCCCAAAGCTCCCCCACACAGTCAGCCATTTTCCGGAATTCTGAATGTGGGGAGGTTCCGTCATCTCTATGCAGCACCCGGGATAACCTAGGAGCCCTTCGCGTGTCTTCCCCGAGTGCCTCCCAGTGCGGGCTGGCGGGGAAAAGGGAGGTTTGGGCTGTAAATGCAGGTAGCATCTAGTGCCTTCCCCTGGAGAGGAGAATTATTTAGCGGAATTCCCCCTGCCAGGGAACACCTGTGAAAATGGGCAGCTGCGTTGAGGGCGGCCCCAAACCTCCCCCACAGAATCAGCCATATTCCGGAATTCTGAGTGTGGGGAGGTTCGGTCTTCGGTCTGCAGCACCCGGGATCTCTTAGGAGCCCTTCGCGTGTTTTCCCCGAGTGCCTCCCAGTGCGGGCTGGCGGGGAAAAGAGAGGTTTGGGCTGTAAATGCAGGTAGCATCTAGTGACTCCCCCTGGACAGAGTAGGTAATTAGCGGACTTCCCCCTGCAAGGGAACATCTGTGACGCCAGGCACTGCGTGGAGGGCGGCCCCAAAACTCCGCCACACAGTCAGACGTGTTCCGGAATTCTGAGTGTTGGGAGATTCCGTCATCTGTCTGCAGCACCCGGGATCTCCTAGGAGCCCTTCGCGTGTCTTCCCAGAATGCCCCCCGGTGCGGGATGCCGGGGATATGCGGGGGTTGGGCTGGAAATGCAGGTAGCATCTAGTGCCTGCCTCTGGACTCGGAGGTAATTAGCGGAATTCACCCTGCCAGGGAACACCTGTGACACCAGGCAGCTGCGTGGAGGGCGGCCCCAAACCTCCCCCACACAGTCAGCCGTGATCCAGAATTCTGAGTGTGTGGTGGTTCCGTCTTCTCTATGCAGCACCAGGGATAACCTAGGAGCCCTTCGCGTGTCTTCCCCGAAGGCCTTACTTTGCGGGCTGCCGGGGAAATGCGGGAGTTGTGCTAGAAATGCAGGTAGCATCTAGTGCCTTCCCCTGGACAGGGGAGGTAATTAGCGGACTTCCCCCTGCCAGGGAACACCTGTGACACCAGGCAGCTGCGTGAAAGGCGGTCCCGAACCTCCACCACACAGTCAGAAGTGTTCCGGATTTCTGAGTGTGGGAAGGTTCCGTCTTCTGTCTGCAGCACCCGGGATCTCCTAGGAGCCCATCGCGTGTCTTCCCCGAGTGCCTCCCTGTGCGGGCTGCAGGGGAATGAGGGGGTTGGGCTGGAAATGGAGGTAACATCTATTGCCTCCCCCTTGACAGGGGAGGTAATTAGCGGACTTCCCCCTGCCAGGGAACACCTGTGACACCAGGCAGCTGCGTGGAGGGCGGCCCCGAACCTCCACCACACAGTCAGCCGTGATCCAGAATTCTGAGTGTGGGGAGGTTCCGTCTTCTGTCTGCAGCACCTGGGATCTCCTAGGAGCCCTTCGGTATCTTCCCCGAGGCCCTCCCGTTGCGGGCTGCAGGGGAATGAGGGGGTTGGCCTGGAAATGCAGGTAGCATCTAGTGCCTCCCCCTGGACAGGGGAGGTAATTAGCGGTCTTCCCCCTGCCAGGGAACACCTGTGACACCAGGCAGCTGCGTGGATGGTGGCCCGGAAGCTCCACCACACATTCAGCAGTGTTACGGAATTCTGAGTGTTGGGAGGTTCCGTCATCTGTCTGCAGCACCCGGGATCCCCTAGGAGCCCTTCGCGTGTCTTCCCCGAGTGCCTCCCATTGCGGGCTGCCGGGGAAAGTCGGGGGTTGGGCTGGAAATGCAGGTAGCATCTAGTGCCTCTCCCTGGACAGGGTAGGTAATTAGCGGACTTACCCCTCCCAGGGAACACCTGTGACACCAGGCAGCTGCGTGAAATGCAGCCCCGAAACTCCACCACACAGTCAGAATTGTTCCGGAATTCTGAGTGTGGGGAGGTTCCGTCTTCTGTCTGCAGCACCCGGGATCTCCTAGGAGACCTTCGCGTGTCTTACCCGAGTGCCTGCCTGTGCGGCTGCAGGGGAATGAGGGGGTTGGGCTGGAAATGGAGGTAGCATCTAGTGCTTCCCCCTTGACAGGGGAGGTAATTAGCGGAATTCCCCCTGCCAGGGAACAATTGTGACACCAGGCAGCTGCGTGGAGGTCGGCCTCAAACCTCCCCCACACAGTCAGCCGTGATCCGGAATTCTGAGGGTGGGGAGGTTCCGTCTTCTGTCTGCAGCACCCGGGAACGCCTAGGAGCATTTCGCGTGTCTTCCCCGAGTCCTTCCCTGTGCGGGCTGCCGGGGAAATGCGGGGGTTGGGCTGGAAATGCAGGTAGCATCTAAGTGCCTCCCCCTGGACTCGGAGGTAATTAGCGGACTTCACCCTGCCAGGGAACACCTGTGACACCAGGCAGCTGCGTGAAACGCGGCCCCGAACCTCCACAACACAGTCAGAAGTGTTCCGGAATTCTGAGTGTGGGGAGGTTCGATCTTCTGTCTGCAGCACCCGGGATCTCCTAGGAGCCCTTCGTGTGTCTTCCCCGAGTGCCTCCCTGTAGGGGCTGCAGGGTAATGAGGGGGTTGGGCTGGAAATGGAGGTAGCATCTAGTGCCTCCCCCTTGACAGGGGAAGTAGTTGGCGGACTTCACCCTGCCAGGGAACACCTGTGACACCAGGCAGCTGCGTGGTGGGCGGCCCCGAACCTCCACCACACAGTCAGAAGTTGTTCCGGAATTCTGAGTTTGGGAAGGTTCCGTCTTCTGTCTGCAGCACCCGGAATCACCTCGGAGACCTTCGCGTGTCTTCCCCGAGTGCCTCCCATTGCGGGCTGACGGGGAAAACGGGGTTTGTGCTGGAAATGCAGGTAGCATCTAGTGACTCTCCCTGGTCTCGGGAGGTAATTAGCGGAATTCCCCCTGCCAGGGAACACCTGTGACAACAGGCAGCTGCGTGGTGGGCGGCCCCAAAGCTCCCCCACACAGTCAGCCATTTTCCGGAATTCTGAATGTGGGGAGGTTCCGTCATCTCTATGCAGCACCCGGGATAACCTAGGAGCCCTTCGCGTGTCTTCCCCGAGTGCCTCCCAGTGCGGGCTGGCGGGGAAAAGGGAGGTTTGGGCTGTAAATGCAGGTAGCATCTAGTGCCTTCCCCTGGAGAGGAGAATTATTTAGCGGAATTCCCCCTGCCAGGGAACACCTGTGAAAATGGGCAGCTGCGTTGAGGGCGGCCCCAAACCTCCCCCACAGAATCAGCCATATTCCGGAATTCTGAGTGTGGGGAGGTTCGGTCTTCGGTCTGCAGCACCCGGGATCTCTTAGGAGCCCTTCGCGTGTTTTCCCCGAGTGCCTCCCAGTGCGGGCTGGCGGGGAAAAGAGAGGTTTGGGCTGTAAATGCAGGTAGCATCTAGTGCCTCCCCCTGGACAGGGGAGGTAATTAGCGGACTTCCCCCTTCCAGGGAAAACCTGTGACACCAGGCAGCAGCGTGGAGGACGGCCCCAAACTTCCCCCACACAGTCAGCCGTGTTGCGGAATTCTGAGTGTGGGGAGGATCCGTCTTCTGTCTGCAGCACCCGGGATCGCCTACTAGCCCTTCGCGTGTCTTCCCAAAGTGCCTACCGGTGCGGGCTGCCGGGGAATTAGGGGGTTGTGCTGGAAATGCAGGTAGCATCTATTGCCTCCACCTGGACTGGGGACGTATTTAGCGGACTTCCCCCAGCCAGGGAACACCTGTGACACCAGGCAGCTGCGTGGAGGGCGGCCCCAAACCTCCCCCACACAGTCAGCCGTGTTCCGGAATTCTGAGTATGGGGAGGTTCCGTCTACTGTCTGCAGCACCCGGGATCGCCAAGGAGCCCTTCGCGTGTCTTCCCCGAGTCCCTCCCAGTGCGGGATGCCGGGGAAATGCGGGCGTTGGGCTTTAAAGGCAGGTAGAATCTATTGCCTCCCCCTGGACAGGGGAGGTATTTAGCGGACTTACCCCTGCCAGGGAACACCTGTGACACCAGGCAGCTGCGTGGTGGGCGGTCCCAAACCTCCCCCACACTGTCAGCCGTGTTCCGGAATTCTGAGTGTGGGGAGGTTCCGTCTTCTGTCTGCAGCACCCGGGATCGCCTAGGAGCCCTTCGCGTGTCTTCCCCGAGTCCCTCCAATTGCGGGCTGCCGGGGAAAGGCGGGGTTTGGGCTGGAAAGGCATGTAGCTTCTAGTGCCTCCCCCCGGACAGGGGAGGTAATTAGCGGACTTTCCCCTGCCAGGGAACACCTGTGACACCAGGCAGCTGCGTGGAGGGCGGCCCCAAACCTCCCCCACACAGTCAGCCGTGTTCCGGAATTCTGAGTGTGGGGAGGTTCCGTCTTCTGTCTGCAGCACCCGGGATCGCCTAGGAGCCCTTCGCATGTCTTCCCCGAGTCCCTCCCAGTGCGGGCTGCCGTGGAAAGGCGGGGGTTGGGCTGGAAAGGCAGGTATTATCTAGTGCCTCCCCCTGGACAGGGGAGGTAATTAGCGGACTTCCCCCTGCCAGGGAACACCTGTGACACCAGGCAGCTGCGTGGAGGGCGGCCCCAAACCTCCCCCACACTGTCAGCCGTGTTCCGGAATTCTGAGTGTGGGGAGGATCCGTCTTCTGTCTGCAGCACCCGGGATCACCTAGGAGCCTTTCGCGTGTCTTCCCTGAGTCCCTCCAATTGCGGGTTGCCGGGGAAAGGCGGGGTTTGGGCTGGAAATGCAGGTAGCATCTAGTGCCTCCACCTGGACAGGGGAGGTAATTAGCGGACTTCCCCCTTCCAGGGAACACCTGTGACACCAGGCAGCTGCGTGGAAGACGGCCCCAAACCTCCCCGACACAGTCAGCCGTGTTTCAGAATTCTGAGTGTGGGGAGGATCCGTCTTCTGTCTGCAGCACCCGGGATCGCCTAGTAACCCTTCGCGTGTCTTCCCAAAGGGTCTAACGGTGCAGGCTGCCGGGGAATGAGGCGGTTGTGCTGGAAATGCAGGTAGCATCTATTGCCTCCACCTGGACGGGGGAGGTATTTAGCGGACTTCCCCCAGCCAGGGAACACCTGTGACACCAGGCAGCTGCGTGGAGGGCGGCCCCAAACCTCCCCCACACAGTCAGCCGTGTTCCGGAATTATGAGTATGGGGAGGTTCCGTCTAATGTCTGCAGCACCCGGGATCGCCTAGGAGCCCTTCGCGTGTCTTCCACGTGTCCCTCCAAGTGCGGGCTCCCGGGGAAAGGCGGGGGTTGGGCGGGAAATTCAGGTAGCATCTAGTGCCTCCCCCTGGACAGGGGAAGTAATTAGCGGACTTACCCCTGCCAGGGAACACCTGTGACACCAGGCATCTTCGTGGAGGGCGGCCCCAAACCTCCCCCAAACAGTTAGCCTTGTTCTGGAATTCTGAGTGTGGGGAGGTTCCGTCTTCTGTCTGCAGCACCCGGGATCGACTAGGAGCCCTTCTCGTGTCTTACCCGAGTCCCTCCCAGTGCGGGCTGCCGGGGAAATGCGGGCATTAGACTGGAAAGGCAGGTAGCATCTAGTGCCTCCACCTGGACAGGGGAGGTAATTAGCGGACTTCCCCCTGCCAGGGAACACCTGTGACACCAGGCAGCTGCGTGGTGGGCGGTCCCAAACCTCCCCCACACTGTCAGCCGTGTTCCGGAATTCTGAGTGTGGGGAGGTTCCGTCTTCTGTCTGCAGCACCCGGGATCGCCTAGGAGCCCTTCGCGTGTCTTCCCCGAGTCCCTCCAATTGCGGGCTGCCGGGGAAAGGCGGGGTTTGGGCTGGAAAGGCATGTAGCTTCTAGTGCCTCCCCCCGGACAGGGGAGGTAATTAGCGGACTTTCCCCTGCCAGGGAACACCTGTGACACCAGGCAGCTGCGTGGAGGGCGGCCCCAAACCTCCCCCACACAGTCAGCCGTGTTCCGGAATTCTGAGTGTGGGGAGGTTCCGTCTTCTGTCTGCAGCACCCGGGATCGCCTAGGAGCCCTTCGCATGTCTTCCCCGAGTCCCTCCCAGTGCGGGCTGCCGTGGAAAGGCGGGGGTTGGGCTGGAAAGGCAGGTATTATCTAGTGCCTCCCCCTGGACAGGGGAGGTAATTAGCGGACTTCCCCCTGCCAGGGAACACCTGTGACACCAGGCAGCTGCGTGGAGGGCGGCCCCAAACCTCCCCCACACTGTCAGCCGTGTTCCGGAATTCTGAGTGTGGGGAGGATCCGTCTTCTGTCTGCAGCACCCGGGATCACCTAGGAGCCTTTCGCGTGTCTTCCCTGAGTCCCTCCAATTGCGGGTTGCCGGGGAAAGGCGGGGTTTGGGCTGGAAATGCAGGTAGCATCTAGTGCCTCCACCTGGACAGGGGAGGTAATTAGCGGACTTCCCCCTTCCAGGGAACACCTGTGACACCAGGCAGCTGCGTGGAAGACGGCCCCAAACCTCCCCGACACAGTCAGCCGTGTTTCAGAATTCTGAGTGTGGGGAGGATCCGTCTTCTGTCTGCAGCACCCGGGATCGCCTAGTAACCCTTCGCGTGTCTTCCCAAAGGGTCTAACGGTGCAGGCTGCCGGGGAATGAGGCGGTTGTGCTGGAAATGCAGGTAGCATCTATTGCCTCCACCTGGACGGGGGAGGTATTTAGCGGACTTCCCCCAGCCAGGGAACACCTGTGACACCAGGCAGCTGCGTGGAGGGCGGCCCCAAACCTCCCCCACACAGTCAGCCGTGTTCCGGAATTATGAGTATGGGGAGGTTCCGTCTACTGTCTGCAGCACCCGGGATCGCCTAGGAGCCCTTCGCGTGTCTTCCACGTGTCCCTCCAAGTGCGGGCTCCCGGGGAAAGGCGGGGGTTGGGCGGGAAATTCAGGTAGCATCTAGTGCCTCCCCCTGGACAGGGGAAGTAATTAGCGGACTTACCCCTGCCAGGGAACACCTGTGACACCAGGCATCTTCGTGGAGGGCGGCCCCAAACCTCCCCCAAACAGTTAGCCTTGTTCTGGAATTCTGAGTGTGGGGAGGTTCCGTCTTCTGTCTGCAGCACCCGGGATCGACAAGGAGCCCTTCTCGTGTCTTACCCGAGTTCCTCCCAGTGCGGGCTGCCGGGGAAATGCGGGCATTAGACTGGAAAGGCAGGTAGCATCTAGTGCCTCCACCTGGACAGGGGAGGTAATTAGCGGACTTCCCCCTGCCAGGGAACACCTGTGACACCAGGCAGCTGCGTGGGGGGCGGCCCCAAACCTCCCGCAAACACTCAGCCGTGTTCCGGAATTCTGAGTGTGGGGAGGTTCCGTCTTCTGTCTGCAGCACCCGGGATCGCCTAGGAGCCCTTCGCGTGTCTTCCCCGAGTCCCTCCAATTGCGGGCTGCCGGGGAAAGGCGGGGTTTGGGCTGGAAAGGCATGTAGCTTCTAGTGCCTCCCCCTGGACAGGGGAGGTAATTAGCGGACTTTCCCCTGCCAGGGAACACCTGTGACACCAGGCAGCTTCGTGGAGGGCGGCCCCAAACCTCCCCCACACAGTCAGCCGTGTTCCGGAATTCTGAGTGTGGGGAGGTTCCGTCTTCTGTCTGCAGCACCCGGGATCGCATAGGAGCCCTTCGCATGTCTTCCCCGTGTCCCTCCCAGTGCGGGCTGCCGTGGAAAGGCGGGGGTTGGGCTGGAAAGGCAGGTATTATCTAGTGCCTCCCCCTGGACAGGGGAGGTAATTAGCGGAATTCCCCCTGCCAGGGAACACCTGTGACACCAGGCAGCTGCGTGGAGGGCGGCCCCAAACCTCCCCCACACTGTCAGCCGTGTTCCGGAATTCTGAGTGTGGGGAGGATCCGTCTTCTGTCTGCAGCACCCGGGATCACCTAGGAGCCTTTCGCGTGTCTTCCCTGAGTCCCTCCAAGTGCGGGTTGCCGGGGAAAGGCGGGGTTTGGGCTGGAAAGGCAGGTAGCATCTAGTGCCTCCACCTGGACAGGGGAGGTAATTAGCGGACTTCCCCCTGCCAGGGAACACCTGTGACACCAGGCAGCTGCGTGGAGGGCGGCCCCAAACCTCCCCCACACAGTCAGCCGTGTTCTGGAATTCTGAGTGTGGGGAGGTTCCATCTTCTGTCTGCAGCACCCGGGATCTCCTAGGAGCCATTCGCGTGACTTCCCCGAATGTCTACCAGTGCGGGCTGCCGGGGAAAGGCGGGGTTTGGGCTGGAAATGCAGGTAGCATCTAGTGCCTCCCCCTGGACAGGGGAGGTAATTAGCGGACTTCCCCCTGCCATGGAACACCTGTGATACCAAGCAGCTGCGAGGAGGGCGGCCCCAAAATTTCCCCACACAGTCAGCCGTGTTCCGGAATTCTGAGTGTGGGGAGGATCCGTCTTCTGTCTGCAGCAACCGGGATCGCCTAGGAGCCCTTCGCGTGTCTTCCCAAAGTGCCTACCAGTGCGGGTTGCAGGGGAATGAGGGGGTTGTGCTGGAAATGCAGGTAGCATCTAGTGCCTCCCCCTGGACAGGGGAGGTAATTAGCGGACTTCCCCCTTCCAGGGAACACCTTTGACACCAGGCAGCTGCGTGGAGAACGGCCCCAAACCTCCCCCACACAGTCTGCCGTGTTCCGGAATTCTGAGTGTGCGGAGGATCCGTCTTCTGTCTGCAGCACCCGGGATAGCCTAGTAGCCCTTTGCGTGTCTTCCCAAAGTGCCTACCGGTGCGGGCTGCCGGGGAATGTGGGGTTTGTGCTGGATATGCAGGTAGCATCTTGTGCCTCCACCTGGACTGGGGAGGTAATTAGCGGACTTCCCCCTGCCAGGGAACACCTGGCACACCAGGCAGCTGCGTGGAGGGCGGCCCCAAACCTCCCCCACACAGTCAGCCGTGTTCCGGAATTCTGACTATGGAGAGGTTCCGTCTACTGTCTGCAGCACCCGGGATCGCCTAGGAGCCATTCGCGTGTCTTCCACGAGTCCCTACAAGTGCGGGCTACCGGGGAAAGGCGGGGGTTGGGCGGGAAATTCAGGTAGCATCTAGTGCCTCCCCCTGGACATGGGAGGTAATTAGCGGACTTGCCCCTGCCAGGGAACACCTGAGACACCAGGCAGCTGCGTGGAGGGTGGCCCCAAACCTCCCCCACACAGTCAGCCGTGTTCTGGAATTCTGAGTGTGGGGAGGTTCCGTCTTCTGTCTGCAGCACCCGGGATCGCCTAGGAGCCCTTCGCGTGTCTTCCCCGAGTCCCTCCCAGTGCGGGCTGCCGGGGAAATTCGTGCTTTGGCCTGGAAATGCAGGTAGCATCTAGTGCCTCCCCCTGGACAGGGGAGGTAATTAGCGGACTTCCCCCTGCCAGGGAACACCTGTGACACCAGGCAGCTGCGTGGAGGGCGGCCCCAAACCTCCGCCACACAGTCAGACTTGTTCTGGAATTCTGAGTGTGGGGAGGTTCCGTCTTCTGTCTGCAGCACCCGGGATCGCCTAGGAGCCCTTCGCGTGTCTTCCCCGAGTCCCTCCCATTGCGGGCTGCCGGGGAAAGGCGGGCGTTGGGCTGGAAAGGCAGGTAGCATCTAGTGCCTCCCCATAGACAGGGGAGGTAATTAGCGGACTTCCCCCTGCCAGGGAACACCTGTGACACCAGGCAGCTGCGTGGAGGGCGGCCCCAAACCTCCCCCACACAGTCAGCCTTGTTCTGGAATTCTGAGTGTGGGGAGGTTCCGTCTTCTGTCTGCAGCACCTGGGATCGCCTAGGAGCCCTTCGCGTGTCTTCCCCGAGTCCCTCCCAGTGCGGGCTGCCGGGGAAAGTCGGGAGTTGGGCTGGAAATGCAGGTAGCATCTAGTGCCTCCCCCTGGACAGGGGAGGAAATTAGCGGACTTCCCCCTGCCAGGGAAAACCTGTGACACCAGGCAGCTGCGTGGAGGGCGGCCCCAAACCTCCCCCACACAGTCAGCCTTGTTCTGGAATTCTAAGTGTTGGGAGGTTCCGTCTTCTGTCTGCAGCACCCGGGATCGCCTAGGAGCCCTTCGCGTGTTTTCCCCGAGTCCCTCCCAGTGCGGGCTGCCGGGAAATGCGGGCGTTGGGCTGGAAAGGCAGGTAGAATCTAGTGCCTCCCCCTGGACAGGGGAGGTAATTAGCGGACTTCCCCCTGCCAGGGAACACGTGTTACAACAGGCAGCTACGTGGAGGGCGGCCCCAAACCTCCCCCACACAGTCAGCCTTGTTCTGGAATTCTGAGTGTGGGGAGGTTCCGTCTTCTGTCTGCAGCACCCGGGATCGCCTAGGAGCCCTTCGCGTGTCTTCCCCGAGTCCCTCCCATTGCGGGCTGCCGGGGAAAGGCGGGCGTTGGGCTGGAAAGGCAGGTAGCATCTAGTGCCTCCCCCTGGACAGGGGAGGTATTTAGCGGAGTTCCCCCTGCCAGGGAACACCTGTGACACCAGGCAGCTGCGTGGGGGGCGGCCCCAAACCTCCCGCACACACTCAGCCGTGTTCCGGAATTCTGAGTGTGGGGAGGTTCCGTCTTCTGTCTGCAGCACCCGGGATCGCCTAGGAGCCCTTCGCGTGTCTTCCCCGAGTCCCTCCAATTGCGGGCTGCCGGGGAAAGGCGGGGTTTGGGCTGGAAAGGCATGTAGCTTCTAGTGCCTCCCCCTGGACAGGGGAGGTAATTAGCGGACTTCCCCCTGCCAGGGAACACCTGTGACACCAGGCAGCTGCGTGGAGGGCGGCCCCAAACCTCCCCCACACAGTCAGCCGTGTTCCGGAATTCTGAGTGTGGGGAGGTTCCGTCTTCTGTCTGCAGCACCCGGGATCGCATAGGAGCCCTTCGCATGTCTTCCCCGAGTCCCTCCCAGTGCGGGCTGCCGTGGAAAGGCGGGGGTTGGGCTGGAAAGGCAGGTATTATCTAGTGCCTCCCCCTGGACAGGGGAGGTAATTAGCGGAATTCCCCCTGCCAGGGAACACCTGTGACACCAGGCAGCTGCGTGGAGGGCGGCCCCAAACCTCCCCCACACTGTCAGCCGTGTTCCGGAATTCTGAGTGTGGGGAGGATCCGTCTTCTGTCTGCAGCACCCGGGATCACCTAGGAGCCTTTCGCGTGTCTTCCCTGAGTCCCTCCAAGTGCGGGTTGCCGGGGAAAGGCGGGGTTTGGGCTGGAAAGGCAGGTAGAATCTAGTGCCTCCACCTGGACAGGGGAGGTAATTAGCGGACTTCCCCCTGCCAGGGAACACCTGTGACACCAGGCAGCTGCGTGGAGGGCGGCCCCAAACCTCCCCCACACAGTCAGCCGTGTTCTGGAATTCTGAGTGTGGGGAGGTTCCATCTTCTCTCTGCAGCACCCGGGATCTCCTAGGAGCCATTCGCGTGACTTCCCCGAATGTCTACCAGTGCGGGCTGCCGGGGAAAGGCGGGGTTTGGGCTGGAAATGCAGGTAGCATCTAGTGCCTCCCCCTGGACAGGGGAGGTAATTAGCGGACTTCCCCCTGCCATGGAACACCTGTGATACCAAGCAGCTGCGAGGAGGGCGGCCCCAAAATTTCCCCACACAGTCAGCCGTGTTCCGGAATTCTGAGTGTGGGGAGGATCCGTCTTCTGTCTGCAGCAACCGGGATCGCCTAGGAGCCCTTCGCGTGTCTTCCCAAAGTGCCTACCAGTGCGGGTTGCAGGGGAATGAGGGGGTTGTGCTGGAAATGCAGGTAGCATCTATTGCCTCCACCTGGACTGGGGACGTATTTAGCGGACTTCCCCCAGCCAGGGAACACCTGTGACACCAGGCAGCTGCGTGGAGGGCGGCCCCAAACCTCCCCCACACAGTCAGCCTTGTTCTGGAATTCTAAGTTTTGGGAGGTTCCGTCTTCTGTCTGCAGCACCCGGGATCGCCTAGGAGCCCTTCGCGTGTTTTCCCCGAGTCCCTCCCAGTGCGGGCTGCCGGGAAAGGCGGGCGTTGGGCTGGAAAGGCAGGTAGAATCTAGTGCCTCCCCCTGGACAGGGGAGGTAATTAGCGGACTTCCCCCTGCCAGGGAACACGTGTTACAACAGGCAGCTACGTGGAGGGCGGCCCCAAACCTCCCCCACACAGTCAGCCTTGTTCTGGAATTCTGAGTGTGGGGAGGTTCCGTCTTCTGTCTGCAGCACCCGGGATCGCCTAGGAGCCCTTCGCGTGTCTTCCCCGAGTCCCTCCCATTGCGGGCTGCCGGGGAAAGGCGGGCGTTGGGCTGGAAAGGCAGGTAGCATCAAGTGCCTCCCCCTGGACAGGGGAGGTATTTAGCGGACTTCCCCCTGCCAGGGAACACCTGTGACACCAGGCAGCTGCGTGGAGGGCGGCCCCAAACCTCCCTCACTCAGTCAGCCATGTTCCGGAATTCTGAGTGTGGGGAGGTACCGTCTTCGGTCTGCAGCAACCGGAATCGCCTAGGAGCCCTTCGCGTGTCTTCCCCGAGTCCCTCCCAGTGCGGGCAGCCGGGGAAATGTGGGCGTTGGGCTGGAAAGGTAGGTAGCATCTAGTGCCTCCCCCTGGACAGGGGAGGTAATTAGCGGACTTCCCCCTGCCAGGAAACACCATGACACCAGACAGCTGCGTGGATGGCGGCCCCAAATCTCCCCCACACAGTCAGCCGTGTTCCGGAATTCTGAGTGTGGGGAGGTTCCGTCCTCTGTCTGCAGCACCCGGGATCTCCTAGGAGCTCTTCGCTTGTCTTCCCAAAGTGCCTACCGGTGCGGGCTGCCGGGGAATGAGGGGGTTGTGCTGGAAATGCAGGTAGCATCTAGTGCCTCCACCTGGACAGGGGAGGAAATTAGCGGACTTCCCCCTGCCAGTGAACACCTGTGACACCAGGCAGCTGCGTGGAGGGCGGCCCAAAACCTCCCCCACACACTCAGCTGTGTTCCAAAATTCTGAGTGTGGGGAGGTTCTGTCTTATGTATGCAGCACCCGGGATCTCCTAGGAGCCCTTCGCGTATCTTCCCCGAGGCCCTAATTGTGCGGGCTGCCGGGAAAAGCGGGGGTTGGGCTGGAAATGCAGGTAGCATATAGTGCCTCCTCCTGGACAGGGGAGGTAATTAGCGGACTTCCCCCTGCCAGGGAACACCTGTGACACCAGGCAGCTGCGTGGAGGGCGGCCCCAACCCTCCCCCACACAGTCAGCCTTCTTCCGAAATTCTGAGAGTGGGGAGGTTCCGTCTTCTGTCTGCAGCACCCGGGATCTCCTAGGAGCCTTTCGCGTGTTTTCCCCGAGTCCCTCCAAGTGCGGGCTGCCGGGGAAATGCGGGGTTTGGGCTGGAAATGTCTGTAGCATCTAGTGCCTCCCCCTGGAGAGGGGAGGTAATTAGCGGACTTCCCCTGCCAGGAAACACCTTGACACCAGACAGCTGCGTGGATGGCGGCCCCAAAACTCCCCCACACTGTCAGCCGTGTTCCGGAATTCTGAGTGTGGGGAGGTTCCGTCCTCTGTCTGCAGCACCCGGGATCGACTAGGAGCCCTTCGCGTGTCTTCCCAAAGTGCCTACCGTTGCGGGCTTCCGGGGAATGAGGGGGTTGTGCTGGAAATGCAGGTAGCATCTAGTGCCTCCACCTGGACAGGGGAGGTAATTAGCGGACTTCCCCCTGCCAGTGAACACCTGTGACACCAGGCAGCTGCGTGGAGGGCGGCCCCAAACCTCCCCCACACACTCAGCTGTGTTCCGGAATTCTGAGTGTGGGGAGGTTCCGTCTTCTGTCTGCAGCACCCGGAATCGCCTAGGAGCACTTCGCGTGTCTTCCCCGAGTCCCTCCAAGTGCGGGCTGCCGGGGAAAGGCGGGGTTTGGGCTGGAAAGGTAGGTAGCATGTAGTGCCTCCCCCTGGACAGGGGAGGTATTTAGCGGACTTCCCCCTGCCAGGGAGCACCTGTGACACCAGGCAGCTGCGTGGAGGGCGGCCCCAAACCTCCCCCACACAGTCAGCCGTGTTCCGGAATTCTGAGTTTGGGGAGGATCCGTCTTCTGTCTGCAGCACCCGGAATCGCCAAGGAGCACTTCGCGTGTCTTCCCAAAGTAATTACCGGTGCGGGCTGCCGGGGAATGAGGGGGTTGTGCTGGAAATGCAGGTAGCATCTAATGCCTCCACCTGAACAGGGGAGGTAATTAGCTGACTTCCCCCTGCCAGGGAACACCTGTGACACCAGGCAGCTGCGTGGAGGGCGGCCCCAAACCTCCCCCACACAGTCAGCCGTGTTCCGGAATTCTGAGTGTTGGGAGGATCCGTCTTCTGTCTGCAGCACCCGGGATCGTCTAGGAGCCCTTCGCCTGTCTTCCCCGAGTCCCACCCAGTGCGGGCTGCCGGGGAAAGGCGGGGGTTGGGCTGGAAAAGCAGGTAGCATCTAGTGCCCCCCCTGGACAGGGGAGGTAATTAGCGGACTTCCCCCTGCCAGGGAACACCTGTGACACCAGGCAGCTGCGTGGAGGGCGGCCCCAAACCTCCCCCACACAGTCAGCCGTGTTCCGGAATTCTGAATGTGGGGAGGTTCCGTCTTCTGTCTGCAGCACCCGGGATCGCCTAGGAGCCCTTCGCGGGTCTTCCACGAGTCCCTCCCAGTGCGGGCTGCCGGGAAAGGCGGGGGTTGGCCTGGAAAGGCAGGTAGCATCTAGTGCCTCCCCCTGGACATGGGAGGTAATTAGCGGACTTCCCCCTGCCAGGTAACACGTGTGACACCAGGCAGCTGCGTGGAGTGCGGCCCCAAAACTCCCCCACACAGTCAGCCGTGTTCCGGAATTCTGAGTGTGGTGAGGTTCCGTCTTCTGTCTGCAGAACCCGGGATCGCCTAGGAGCCCTTCTCGTGTCTTCCCAAAATGCCTACCAGTGCCGTTTGCAGGGGAATGAGGGGGTTGTGCTGGAAATGCAGGTAGCATCTAGTGCCTCCCCCTGGACAGGTGAGGTAATTAGCGGACTTCCCCCTGCCAGGGAACACTTGTGACACCTGGCAGCTACGTGGAGGGCGGCCCCAAATCTCCTCCACACAGTCAGCCGTGTTCCGGAATTCTGAGGGTGGGGAGGTTCCATCTTCTGTCTGCAGCACCCAGGATCGCTAGGAGCCCTTCGCGTGTCTTCCCCGATTCCCTCCCAGTGAGGGCTGACGGGGAAAGGCGGTGGTTGGGCTGGAAAGGCAGGTAGCATCTAGTGCCTCCCCCTGGACAGGGTAGGTAATTAGCGGAATTCCCCCTGCCAGGGAATACGTGTGACACCAAGCAGCTACGTGGAGGGCGGCCCCAAACCTCCCCCACACAGTCAGCCGTGTTCCGGAATTCTGAGTGTGGGGAGGTTCCATCTTCTCTCTGCAGCACCCGGGATCTCCTAGGAGCAATTCGCGTGACTTCCCCGAATGTCTACCATTGCGGGCTGCCGGGGAAAGGCGGGGTTTGGGCTGGAAATGCAGGTAGCATCTAGTGCCTCCCCCTGGACAGGGGAGGTAATTAGCGGACTTCCCCCTGCCATGGAACACCTATGATACCAAGCAGCTGCGAGGAGGGCGGCCCCAAACTTCCCCCACACAGTCAGCCGTGTTCCGGAATTCTGAGTGTGGGGAGGATCCGTCTTCTGTCTGCAGCACCCGGGATCGCCTAGGAGCCCTTCGCGTGTCTTCCCAAAGTGCCTACCGGTGCGGGTTGCAGGGGAATGAGGGGGTTGTGCTGGAAATGCAGGTAGCATCTAGTGCCTGCCCCTGGACAGGCGAGGTAAATAGCGGACTTCCCAATTCCAGGGAACACCTGTGACACCAGGCAGCTGCGTGGAGAACGGCCCCAAACCTCCCCAACACAGTCTGCCGTGTTCCGGAATTCTGAGTGTGGGGAGGTTCCGTCTTCTGTCTGCTGCACCCGGGATCGCCTAGGAGCCCTTCGCGTGTCTTCCTCGAGTCCCTACAAGTGCGGGCTACCGGGGAAAGGCGGGGGTTGGGCGGGAAATTCAGGTAGCATCTAGTGCCTAACCCTGGACATGGGAGGTAATTAGCGGACTTCCCCCTGCCAGAGAACACCTGAGACACCAGGCAGCTGCGTGGAGGGCGGCCCCAAACCTCCCCCACACAGTCAGCCGTGTTCTGGAATTCTGAGTGTGGGGAGGTTGCGTCTTCTGTCTGCAGCACCTGGGATCGCCTAGGAGCCCTTCGCGTGTCTTCCCCGAGTCCCTCCCAGTGCGGGCTGCCGGGGAAAGTCGGGCTTTGGGCTGGAAATGCAGGTAGCATCTAGTGTCTCCCCCTGGACAGGGGAGGTATTTAGCGGACTTCCCCCTGCCAGGGAACACCTGTGACACCAGGCAGCTGCGTGGAGGGCGGCCCCAAACCTCGCTCACACAGTCAGCCGTGTTCCGGTATTCTGAGTGTGGTAAGGTCCCGTGTTCTGTCTGCAGCACCCGGGATCGCCTAGGAGCCCTTCGCGTGTCTTCCCAAAGTGCCTACCAGTGCGGGTTGCAGGGGAATGAGGGGGTTGTGCTGGAAATGCAGGTAGCATCTAGTGCCTCCCCCTGGACAGGGGAGGTAATTAGCGGACTTCCCCCTTCCAGGGAACACCTTTGACACCAGGCAGCTGCGTGGAGAACGGCCCCAAACCTCCCCCACACAGTCTGCCGTGTTCCGGAATTCTGAGTGTGCGGAGGATCCGTCTTCTGTCTGCAGCACCCGGGATAGCCTAGTAGCCCTTTGCGTGTCTTCCCAAAGTGCCTACCGGTGCGGGCTGCCGGGGAATGTGGGGTTTGTGCTGGATATGCAGGTAGCATCTTGTGCCTCCACCTGGACTGGGGAGGTAATTAGCGGACTTCCCCCTGCCAGGGAACACCTGGCACACCAGGCAGCTGCGTGGAGGGCGGCCCCAAACCTCCCCCACACAGTCAGCCGTGTTCCGGAATTCTGACTATGGAGAGGTTCCGTCTACTGTCTGCAGCACCCGGGATCGCCTAGGAGCCATTCGCGTGTCTTCCACGAGTCCCTACAAGTGCGGGCTACCGGGGAAAGGCGGGGGTTGGGCGGGAAATTCAGGTAGCATCTAGTGCCTCCCCCTGGACATGGGAGGTAATTAGCGGACTTGCCCCTGCCAGGGAACACCTGAGACACCAGGCAGCTGCGTGGAGGGTGGCCCCAAACCTCCCCCACACAGTCAGCCGTGTTCTGGAATTCTGAGTGTGGGGAGGTTCCGTCTTCTGTCTGCAGCACCCGGGATCGCCTAGGAGCCCTTCGCGTGTCTTCCCCGAGTCCCTCCCAGTGCGGGCTGCCGGGGAAATTCGTGCTTTGGCCTGGAAATGCAGGTAGCATCTAGTGCCTCCCCCTGGACAGGGGAGGTAATTAGCGGACTTCCCCCTGCCAGGGAACACCTGTGACACCAGGCAGCTGCGTGGAGGGCGGCCCCAAACCTCCGCCACACAGTCAGACTTGTTCTGGAATTCTGAGTGTGGGGAGGTTCCGTCTTCTGTCTGCAGCACCCGGGATCGCCTAGGAGCCTTTCGCGTGTCTTCCCCGAGTCCCTCCCATTGCGGGCTGCCGGGGAAAGGCGGGCGTTGGGCTGGAAAGGCAGGTAGCATCTAGTGCCTCCCCATAGACAGGGGAGGTAATTAGCGGACTTCCCCCTGCCAGGGAACACCTGTGACACCAGGCAGCTGCGTGGAGGGCGGCCCCAAACCTCCCCCACACAGTCAGCCTTGTTCTGGAATTCTGAGTGTGGGGAGGTTCCGTCTTCTGTCTGCAGCACCTGGGATCGCCTAGGAGCCCTTCGCGTGTCTTCCCCGAGTCCCTCCCAGTGCGGGCTGCCGGGGAAAGTCGGGAGTTGGGCTGGAAATGCAGGTAGCATCTAGTGCCTCCCCCTGGACAGGGGAGGAAATTAGCGGACTTCCCCCTGCCAGGGAAAACCTGTGACACCAGGCAGCTGCGTGGAGGGCGGCCCCAAACCTCCCCCACACAGTCAGCCTTGTTCTGGAATTCTAAGTGTTGGGAGGTTCCGTCTTCTGTCTGCAGCACCCGGGATCGCCTAGGAGCCCTTCGCGTGTTTTCCCCGAGTCCCTCCCAGTGCGGGCTGCCGGGAAATGCGGGCGTTGGGCTGGAAAGGCAGGTAGAATCTAGTGCCTCCCCCTGGACAGGGGAGGTAATTAGCGGACTTCCCCCTGCCAGGGAACACGTGTTACAACAGGCAGCTACGTGGAGGGCGGCCCCAAACCTCCCCCACACAGTCAGCCTTGTTCTGGAATTCTGAGTGTGGGGAGGTTCCGTCTTCTGTCTGCAGCACCCGGGATCGCCTAGGAGCCCTTCGCGTGTCTTCCCCGAGTCCCTCCCATTGCGGGCTGCCGGGGAAAGGCGGGCGTTGGGCTGGAAAGGCAGGTAGCATCTAGTGCCTCCCCCTGGACAGGGGAGGTATTTAGCGGAGTTCCCCCTGCCAGGGAACACCTGTGACACCAGGCAGCTGCGTGGGGGGCGGCCCCAAACCTCCCGCACACACTCAGCCGTGTTCCGGAATTCTGAGTGTGGGGAGGTTCCGTCTTCTGTCTGCAGCACCCGGGATCGCCTAGGAGCCCTTCGCGTGTCTTCCCCGAGTCCCTCCAATTGCGGGCTGCCGGGGAAAGGCGGGGTTTGGGCTGGAAAGGCATGTAGCTTCTAGTGCCTCCCCCTGGACAGGGGAGGTAATTAGCGGACTTCCCCCTGCCAGGGAACACCTGTGACACCAGGCAGCTGCGTGGAGGGCGGCCCCAAACCTCCCCCACACAGTCAGCCGTGTTCCGGAATTCTGAGTGTGGGGAGGTTCCGTCTTCTGTCTGCAGCACCCGGGATCGCATAGGAGCCCTTCGCATGTCTTCCCCGAGTCCCTCCCAGTGCGGGCTGCCGTGGAAAGGCGGGGGTTGGGCTGGAAAGGCAGGTATTATCTAGTGCCTCCCCCTGGACAGGGGAGGTAATTAGCGGAATTCCCCCTGCCAGGGAACACCTGTGACACCAGGCAGCTGCGTGGAGGGCGGCCCCAAACCTCCCCCACACTGTCAGCCGTGTTCCGGAATTCTGAGTGTGGGGAGGATCCGTCTTCTGTCTGCAGCACCCGGGATCACCTAGGAGCCTTTCGCGTGTCTTCCCTGAGTCCCTCCAAGTGCGGGTTGCCGGGGAAAGGCGGGGTTTGGGCTGGAAAGGCAGGTAGAATCTAGTGCCTCCACCTGGACAGGGGAGGTAATTAGCGGACTTCCCCCTGCCAGGGAACACCTGTGACACCAGGCAGCTGCGTGGAGGGCGGCCCCAAACCTCCCCCACACAGTCAGCCGTGTTCTGGAATTCTGAGTGTGGGGAGGTTCCATCTTCTCTCTGCAGCACCCGGGATCTCCTAGGAGCCATTCGCGTGACTTCCCCGAATGTCTACCAGTGCGGGCTGCCGGGGAAAGGCGGGGTTTGGGCTGGAAATGCAGGTAGCATCTAGTGCCTCCCCCTGGACAGGGGAGGTAATTAGCGGACTTCCCCCTGCCATGGAACACCTGTGATACCAAGCAGCTGCGAGGAGGGCGGCCCCAAAATTTCCCCACACAGTCAGCCGTGTTCCGGAATTCTGAGTGTGGGGAGGATCCGTCTTCTGTCTGCAGCAACCGGGATCGCCTAGGAGCCCTTCGCGTGTCTTCCCAAAGTGCCTACCAGTGCGGGTTGCAGGGGAATGAGGGGGTTGTGCTGGAAATGCAGGTAGCATCTATTGCCTCCACCTGGACTGGGGACGTATTTAGCGGACTTCCCCCAGCCAGGGAACACCTGTGACACCAGGCAGCTGCGTGGAGGGCGGCCCCAAACCTCCCCCACACAGTCAGCCTTGTTCTGGAATTCTAAGTTTTGGGAGGTTCCGTCTTCTGTCTGCAGCACCCGGGATCGCCTAGGAGCCCTTCGCGTGTTTTCCCCGAGTCCCTCCCAGTGCGGGCTGCCGGGAAAGGCGGGCGTTGGGCTGGAAAGGCAGGTAGAATCTAGTGCCTCCCCCTGGACAGGGGAGGTAATTAGCGGACTTCCCCCTGCCAGGGAACACGTGTTACAACAGGCAGCTACGTGGAGGGCGGCCCCAAACCTCCCCCACACAGTCAGCCTTGTTCTGGAATTCTGAGTGTGGGGAGGTTCCGTCTTCTGTCTGCAGCACCCGGGATCGCCTAGGAGCCCTTCGCGTGTCTTCCCCGAGTCCCTCCCATTGCGGGCTGCCGGGGAAAGGCGGGCGTTGGGCTGGAAAGGCAGGTAGCATCAAGTGCCTCCCCCTGGACAGGGGAGGTATTTAGCGGACTTCCCCCTGCCAGGGAACACCTGTGACACCAGGCAGCTGCGTGGAGGGCGGCCCCAAACCTCCCTCACTCAGTCAGCCATGTTCCGGAATTCTGAGTGTGGGGAGGTACCGTCTTCGGTCTGCAGCAACCGGAATCGCCTAGGAGCCCTTCGCGTGTCTTCCCCGAGTCCCTCCCAGTGCGGGCAGCCGGGGAAATGTGGGCGTTGGGCTGGAAAGGTAGGTAGCATCTAGTGCCTCCCCCTGGACAGGGGAGGTAATTAGCGGACTTCCCCCTGCCAGGAAACACCATGACACCAGACAGCTGCGTGGATGGCGGCCCCAAATCTCCCCCACACAGTCAGCCGTGTTCCGGAATTCTGAGTGTGGGGAGGTTCCGTCCTCTGTCTGCAGCACCCGGGATCTCCTAGGAGCTCTTCGCTTGTCTTCCCAAAGTGCCTACCGGTGCGGGCTGCCGGGGAATGAGGGGGTTGTGCTGGAAATGCAGGTAGCATCTAGTGCCTCCACCTGGACAGGGGAGGAAATTAGCGGACTTCCCCCTGCCAGTGAACACCTGTGACACCAGGCAGCTGCGTGGAGGGCGGCCCCAAACCTCCCCCACACACTCAGCTGTGTTCCAAAATTCTGAGTGTGGGGAGGTTCTGTCTTATGTATGCAGCACCCGGGATCTCCTAGGAGCCCTTCGCGTATCTTCCCCGAGGCCCTAATTGTGCGGGCTGCCGGGAAAAGCGGGGGTTGAGCTGGAAATGCAGGTAGCATATAGTGCCTCCTCCTGGACAGGGGAGGTAATTAGCGGACTTCCCCCTGCCAGGGAACACCTGTGACACCAAGCAGCTGCGTGGAGGGCGGCCCCAACCCTCCCCCACACAGTCAGCCTTCTTCCGAAATTCTGAGAGTGGGGAGGTTCCGTCTTCTGTCTGCAGCACCCGGGATCTCCTAGGAGCCTTTCGCGTGTTTTCCCCGAGTCCCTCCAAGTGCGGGCTGCCGGGGAAATGCGGGGTTTGGGCTGGAAATGTCTGTAGCATCTAGTGCCTCCCCCTGGAGAGGGGAGGTAATTAGCGGACTTCCCCTGCCAGGAAACACCTTGACACCAGACAGCTGCGTGGATGGCGGCCCCAAAACTCCCCCACACTGTCAGCCGTGTTCCGGAATTCTGAGTGTGGGGAGGTTCCGTCCTCTGTCTGCAGCACCCGGGATCGACTAGGAGCCCTTCGCGTGTCTTCCCAAAGTGCCTACCGTTGCGGGCTTCCGGGGAATGAGGGGGTTGTGCTGGAAATGCAGGTAGCATCTAGTGCCTCCACCTGGACAGGGGAGGTAATTAGCGGACTTCCCCCTGCCAGTGAACACCTGTGACACCAGGCAGCTGCGTGGAGGGCGGCCCCAAACCTCCCCCACACACTCAGCTGTGTTCCGGAATTCTGAGTGTGGGGAGGTTCCGTCTTCTGTCTGCAGCACCCGGAATCGCCTAGGAGCACTTCGCGTGTCTTCCCCGAGTCCCTCCAAGTGCGGGCTGCCGGGGAAAGGCGGGGTTTGGGCTGGAAAGGTAGGTAGCATGTAGTGCCTCCCCCTGGACAGGGGAGGTATTTAGCGGACTTCCCCCTGCCAGGGAGCACCTGTGACACCAGGCAGCTGCGTGGAGGGCGGCCCCAAACCTCCCCCACACAGTCAGCCGTGTTCCGGAATTCTGAGTTTGGGGAGGATCCGTCTTCTGTCTGCAGCACCCGGAATCGCCAAGGAGCACTTCGCGTGTCTTCCCAAAGTAATTACCGGTGCGGGCTGCCGGGGAATGAGGGGGTTGTGCTGGAAATGCAGGTAGCATCTAATGCCTCCACCTGAACAGGGGAGGTAATTAGCTGACTTCCCCCTGCCAGGGAACACCTGTGACACCAGGCAGCTGCGTGGAGGGCGGCCCCAAACCTCCCCCACACAGTCAGCCGTGTTCCGGAATTCTGAGTGTTGGGAGGATCCGTCTTCTGTCTGCAGCACCCGGGATCGTCTAGGAGCCCTTCGCCTGTCTTCCCCGAGTCCCACCCAGTGCGGGCTGCCGGGGAAAGGCGGGGGTTGGGCTGGAAAAGCAGGTAGCATCTAGTGCCCCCCCTGGACAGGGGAGGTAATTAGCGGACTTCCCCCTGCCAGGGAACACCTGTGACACCAGGCAGCTGCGTGGAGGGCGGCCCCAAACCTCCCCCACACAGTCAGCCGTGTTCCGGAATTCTGAATGTGGGGAGGTTCCGTCTTCTGTCTGCAGCACCCGGGATCGCCTAGGAGCCCTTCGCGGGTCTTCCACGAGTCCCTCCCAGTGCGGGCTGCCGGGAAAGGCGGGGGTTGGCCTGGAAAGGCAGGTAGCATCTAGTGCCTCCCCCTGGACATGGGAGGTAATTAGCGGACTTCCCCCTGCCAGGTAACACGTGTGACACCAGGCAGCTGCGTGGAGTGCGGCCCCAAAACTCCCCCACACAGTCAGCCGTGTTCCGGAATTCTGAGTGTGGTGAGGTTCCGTCTTCTGTCTGCAGAACCCGGGATCGCCTAGGAGCCCTTCTCGTGTCTTCCCAAAATGCCTACCAGTGCCGTTTGCAGGGGAATGAGGGGGTTGTGCTGGAAATGCAGGTAGCATCTAGTGCCTCCCCCTGGACAGGTGAGGTAATTAGCGGACTTCCCCCTGCCAGGGAACACTTGTGACACCTGGCAGCTACGTGGAGGGCGGCCCCAAATCTCCTCCACACAGTCAGCCGTGTTCCGGAATTCTGAGGGTGGGGAGGTTCCATCTTCTGTCTGCAGCACCCAGGATCGCTAGGAGCCCTTCGCGTGTCTTCCCCGATTCCCTCCCAGTGAGGGCTGACGGGGAAAGGCGGTGGTTGGGCTGGAAAGGCAGGTAGCATCTAGTGCCTCCCCCTGGACAGGGTAGGTAATTAGCGGAATTCCCCCTGCCAGGGAATACGTGTGACACCAAGCAGCTACGTGGAGGGCGGCCCCAAACCTCCCCCACACAGTCAGCCGTGTTCCGGAATTCTGAGTGTGGGGAGGTTCCATCTTCTCTCTGCAGCACCCGGGATCTCCTAGGAGCAATTCGCGTGACTTCCCCGAATGTCTACCATTGCGGGCTGCCGGGGAAAGGCGGGGTTTGGGCTGGAAATGCAGGTAGCATCTAGTGCCTCCCCCTGGACAGGGGAGGTAATTAGCGGACTTCCCCCTGCCATGGAACACCTATGATACCAAGCAGCTGCGAGGAGGGCGGCCCCAAACTTCCCCCACACAGTCAGCCGTGTTCCGGAATTCTGAGTGTGGGGAGGATCCGTCTTCTGTCTGCAGCACCCGGGATCGCCTAGGAGCCCTTCGCGTGTCTTCCCAAAGTGCCTACCGGTGCGGGTTGCAGGGGAATGAGGGGGTTGTGCTGGAAATGCAGGTAGCATCTAGTGCCTGCCCCTGGACAGGCGAGGTAAATAGCGGACTTCCCAATTCCAGGGAACACCTGTGACACCAGGCAGCTGCGTGGAGAACGGCCCCAAACCTCCCCAACACAGTCTGCCGTGTTCCGGAATTCTGAGTGTGGGGAGGTTCCGTCTTCTGTCTGCTGCACCCGGGATCGCCTAGGAGCCCTTCGCGTGTCTTCCTCGAGTCCCTACAAGTGCGGGCTACCGGGGAAAGGCGGGGGTTGGGCGGGAAATTCAGGTAGCATCTAGTGCCTAACCCTGGACATGGGAGGTAATTAGCGGACTTCCCCCTGCCAGAGAACACCTGAGACACCAGGCAGCTGCGTGGAGGGCGGCCCCAAACCTCCCCCACACAGTCAGCCGTGTTCTGGAATTCTGAGTGTGGGGAGGTTGCGTCTTCTGTCTGCAGCACCTGGGATCGCCTAGGAGCCCTTCGCGTGTCTTCCCCGAGTCCCTCCCAGTGCGGGCTGCCGGGGAAAGTCGGGCTTTGGGCTGGAAATGCAGGTAGCATCTAGTGTCTCCCCCTGGACAGGGGAGGTATTTAGCGGACTTCCCCCTGCCAGGGAACACCTGTGACACCAGGCAGCTGCGTGGAGGGCGGCCCCAAACCTCGCTCACACAGTCAGCCGTGTTCCGGTATTCTGAGTGTGGTAAGGTCCCGTGTTCTGTCTGCAGCACCCGGGATCGACTAGGAGCCCTTCGCATGTCTTCCCCGAGTCCCTCCCAGTGCGGGCTGCCGGGGAAATGCGGGCGTTGGGCTTTAAAGGCAGGTAGCATCTAGTGCCTCCCCCTGGACAGGGGAGGTATTTAGCGGAATTCCCCCTGCCAGGGAACACCTGTGACACCAGGCAGCTGCGTGGAGGGCGGTCCCAAACCTCCCCCACACTGTCAGCCGTGTTCCGGAATTCTGAGTGTGGGGAGGATCCGTCTTCTGTCTGCAGCACCCGGGATCACCTACGAGCCCTTCGCGTGACTTCTCTGAGTCCCTCCAAGTGCGGGCTGCCGGGAGAATGCGGGGTTTAGGCTGGAAACTCAGGTAGCATCTAGTGCCTCCCCCTGGACAGGGGAGGTAATTAGCGGAATTCCCCCTTCCAGGGAAAACCTGTGACACCAGGCAGCTGCGTGGAGGACGGCCCCAAACCTCCCCCACACAGTGAGCCGTGTTCCGGAATTCTGAGTGTGGGGAGGATCCGTCTTCTGTCTGCAGCACCCGGGATCACCTACGAGCCCTTCGCGTGTCTTCCCTGAGTCCCTCCAAGTGCGGGCTGCCGGGAGAATGCGGGGTTTAGGCTGGAAAGACAGGTAGCATCTAGTGCCTCCCCCTGGACAGGGGAGGTAATTAGCGGACGTCCCCCTTCCAGGGAAAACCTGTGACACCAGGCAGCTGCGTGGAGGATGGCCCCAAACCTCCCCCACACAGTGAGCCGTGTTCCGGAATTCTGAGTGTGGGGAGGATCCGTCTTCTGTCTGCAGCACCCGGGATCGCCTAGTAGCCCTTCGCGTGTCTTCCCAAAGTGCCTAACGGTGCGGGCTGCCGGGGAATGAGGGGGTTGTGCTGGAAATGCAGGTAGCATCTATTGCCTCCACCTGGACTGGGGAGGTAAATAGCGGACTTCCCCCTCCCAGGGAACACCTGTGACACCAGGCAGCTGCGTGGAGGGCGGCCCCAAACCTCCCCCACACAGTCAGCCGTGTTCCGGAATTCTGAGTGTGGGGAGGTTCCGTCTTCTGTCTGCAGCACCCGGGATCGCCTAGGAGCACTTCGCGTGTCTTCCCTGAGTCCCTCCAAGTGCGGGCTGCCGGGGAAAGGTGGGGTTTGGGCTGGAAAGGCATGTAGCTTCTAGTGCCTCCCCCTGGACAGGGGAGGTAATTAGCGGACTTTCCCCTGCCAGGGAACACCTGTGACACCAGGCAGCTGCGTGGAGGTCGGCCCCAAACCTCCCCAACACAGTCAGCCTTGTTCCGGAATTCTGAGTGTGGGGAGGTTCCGTCTTCTGTCTGCAGCACCCGGGATCTCCTAGGAGCCTTTCGCGTGTTTTCCCCGAGTCCCTCCAAGTGCGGGCTGCCGGGGAAAGGCGGGGTTTGGGCTGGAAAGGTAGGTAGCATGTAGTGCCTCCCCCTGGACAGGGGAGGTATTTAGCGGACTTCCCCCTGCCAGGGAGCACCTGTGACACCAGGCAGCTGCGTGGAGGGCGGCCCCAAAACTCCCCCACACAGTCAGCCGTGTTCCGGAATTCTGAGTTTGGGGAGGATCCGTCTTCTGTCTGCAGCACCCGGAATCGCCAAGGAGCACTTCGCGTGTCTTCCCAAAGTAATTACCGGTGCGGGCTGCCGGGGAATGAGGGGGTTGTGCTGGAAATGCAGGTAGCATCTAATGCCTCCACCTGAACAGGGGAGGTAATTAGCTGACTTCCCCCTGCCAGGGAACACCTGTGACACCAGGCAGCTGCGTGGAGGGCGGCCCCAAACCTCCCCCACACAGTCAGCCGTGTTCCGGAATTCTGAGTGTTGGGAGGATCCGTCTTCTGTCTGCAGCACCCGGGATCGTCTAGGAGCCCTTCGCCTGTCTTCCCCGAGTCCCACCCAGTGCGGGCTGCCAGGGAAAGGCGGGGGTTGGGCTGGAAAAGCAGGTAGCATCTAGTGCCCCCCCTGGACAGGGGAGGTAATTAGCGGACTTCCCCTGCCAGGGAACACCTGTGACACCAGGCAGCTGCGTGGAGGGCGGCCCCAAACCTCCCCCACACAGTCAGCCGTGTTCCGGAATTCTGAATGTGGGGAGGTTCCGTCTTCTGTCTGCAGCACCCGGGATCGCCTAGGAGCCCTTCGCGGGTCTTCCACGAGTCCCTCCCAGTGCGGGCTGCCGGGAAAGGCGGGGGTTGGCCTGGAAAGGCAGGTAGCATCTAGTGCCTCCCCCTGGACATGGGAGGTAATTAGCGGACATCCCCCTGCCAGGTAACACGTGTGACACCAGGCAGCTGCGTGGAGTGCGGCCCCAAAACTCCCCCACACAGTCAGCCGTGTTCCGGAATTCTGAGTGTGGTGAGGTTCCGTCTTCTGTCTGCAGAACCCGGGATCGCCTAGGAGCCCTTCTCGTGTCTTCCCAAAATGCCTACCAGTGCCGTTTGCAGGGGAATGAGGGGGTTGTGCTGGAAATGCAGGTAGCATCTAGTGCCTCCCCCTGGACAGGTGAGGTAATTAGCGGACTTCCCCCTGCCAGGGAACACTTGTGACACCTGGCAGCTACGTGGAGGGCGGCCCCAAATCTCCTCCACACAGTCAGCCGTGTTCCGGAATTCTGAGGGTGGGGAGGTTCCATCTTCTGTCTGCAGCACCCAGGATCGCTAGGAGCCCTTCGCGTGTCTTCCCCGATTCCCTCCCAGTGAGGGCTGACGGGGAAAGGCGGTGGTTGGGCTGGAAAGGCAGGTAGCATCTAGTGCCTCCCCCTGGACAGGGTAGGTAATTAGCGGAATTCCCCCTGCCAGGGAATACGTGTGACACCAAGCAGCTACGTGGAGGGCGGCCCCAAACCTCCCCCACACAGTCAGCCGTGTTCCGGAATTCTGAGTGTGGGGAGGTTCCATCTTCTCTCTGCAGCACCCGGGATCTCCTAGGAGCAATTCGCGTGACTTCCCCGAATGTCTACCATTGCGGGCTGCCGGGGAAAGGCGGGGTTTGGGCTGGAAATGCAGGTAGCATCTAGTGCCTCCCCCTGGACAGGGGAGGTAATTAGCGGACTTCCCCCTGCCATGGAACACCTGTGATACCAAGCAGCTGCGAGGAGGGCGGCCCCAAACTTCCCCCACACAGTCAGCCGTGTTCCGGAATTCTGAGTGTGGGGAGGATCCGTCTTCTGTCTGCAGCACCCGGGATCGCCTAGGAGCCCTTCGCGTGTCTTCCCAAAGTGCCTACCGGTGCGGGTTGCAGGGGAATGAGGGGGTTGTGCTGGAAATGCAGGTAGCATCTAGTGCCTGCCCCTGGACAGGCGAGGTAAATAGCGGACTTCCCAATTCCAGGGAACACCTGTGACACCAGGCAGCTGCGTGGAGAACGGCCCCAAACCTCCCCAACACAGTCTGCCGTGTTCCGGAATTCTGAGTGTGGGGAGGTTCCGTCTTCTGTCTGCTGCACCCGGGATCGCCTAGGAGCCCTTCGCGTGTCTTCCTCGAGTCCCTACAAGTGCGGGCTACCGGGGAAAGGCGGGGGTTGGGCGGGAAATTCAGGTAGCATCTAGTGCCTAACCCTGGACATGGGAGGTAATTAGCGGACTTCCCCCTGCCAGAGAACACCTGAGACACCAGGCAGCTGCGTGGAGGGCGGCCCCAAACCTCCCCCACACAGTCAGCCGTGTTCTGGAATTCTGAGTGTGGGGAGGTTGCGTCTTCTGTCTGCAGCACCTGGGATCGCCTAGGAGCCCTTCGCGTGTCTTCCCCGAGTCCCTCCCAGTGCGGGCTGCCGGGGAAAGTCGGGCTTTGGGCTGGAAATGCAGGTAGCATCTAGTGTCTCCCCCTGGACAGGGGAGGTATTTAGCGGACTTCCCCCTGCCAGGGAACACCTGTGACACCAGGCAGCTGCGTGGAGGGCGGCCCCAAACCTCGCTCACACAGTCAGCCGTGTTCCGGTATTCTGAGTGTGGTAAGGTCCCGTGTTCTGTCTGCAGCACCCGGGATCGACTAGGAGCCCTTCGCATGTCTTCCCCGAGTCCCTCCCAGTGCGGGCTGCCGGGGAAATGCGGGCGTTGGGCTTTAAAGGCAGGTAGCATCTAGTGCCTCCCCCTGGACAGGGGAGGTATTTAGCGGAATTCCCCCTGCCAGGGAACACCTGTGACACCAGGCAGCTGCGTGGAGGGCGGTCCCAAACCTCCCCCACACTGTCAGCCGTGTTCCGGAATTCTGAGTGTGGGGAGGATCCGTCTTCTGTCTGCAGCACCCGGGATCACCTACGAGCCCTTCGCGTGTCTTCCCTGAGTCCCTCCATGTGCGGGCTGCCGGGAGAATGCGGGGTTTAGGCTGGAAAGACAGGTAGCATCTAGTGCCTCCCCCTGGACAGGGGAGGTAATTAGCGGACTTCCCCCTTCCAGGGAAAACCTGTGACACCAGGCAGCTGCGTGGAGGACGGCCCCAAACCTCCCCCACACAGTGAGCCGTGTTCCGGAATTCTGAGTGTGGGGAGGATCCGTCTTCTGTCTGCAGCACCCGGGGTCGCCTAGTAGCCCTTCGCGTGTCTTCCCAAAGTGCCTAGCGGTGCGGGCTGCCGGGGAATGAGGGGGTTGTGCTGGAAATGCAGGTAGCATCTATTGCCTCCACCTGGACTGGGGAGGTAAATAGCGGACTTCCCCCTCCCAGGGAACACCTGTGACACCAGGCAGCTGCGTGGAGGGCGGCCCCAAACCTCCCCCACACAGTCAGCCGTGTTCCGGAATTCTGAGTGTGGGGAGGTTCCGTCTTCTGTCTGCAGCACCCGGGATCGCCTAGGAGCACTTCGCGTGTCTTCCCTGAGTCCCTCCAAGTGCGGGCTGCCGGGGAAAGGTGGGGTTTGGGCTGGAAAGGCATGTAGCTTCTAGTGCCTCCCCCTGGACAGGGGAGGTAATTAGCGGACTTTCCCCTGCCAGGGAACACCTGTGACACCAGGCAGATGCGTGGAGGTCGGCCCCAAACCTCCCCAACACAGTCAGCCTTGTTCCGGAATTCTGAGTGTGGGGAGGTTCCATCTTCTGTCTGCAGCACCCAGGATCGCCTAGGAGCCCTTCGCATGTCTTCCCCGAGTCCCTCCCAGTGCGGGATGTCGTGGAAAGGCGGGGGTTGGGCTGCAAAGGCAGGTATTATCTAGTGCCTCCCCCTGGACAGGGGAGGTAATTAGCGGACTTCCCCCTGCCAGGGAACACCTGTGACACCAGGCAGCTGCGTGGAGGGCGGCCCCAAACCTCCCCCACACAGTCAGCCGTGATCCAGAATTCTGAGTGTGGGGAGGCTCCGTCTTCTGTCTGCAGCACCTGGGATCTCCTAGGAGCCCTTCGCGTATCTTCCCCGAGGCCCTCCCGTTGCGGGCTGCAGGGGAATGAGGGGGTTGGCCTGGAAATGCAGGTAGCATCTAGTGCCTCCCCCTGGACAGGGGAGTTATTTAGCGGACTTCCCCCTGCCAGGGAACACCTGTGACACCAGGCAGTTCCGTGGATGGTGGCCCGGAACCTCCACCACACATTCGGCAGTGTTACGGAATTCTGAGTGTTGGGAGGTTCCGTCATCTGTCTGCAGCAACCGGGATGCCCTAGGAGCCCTTCGCGTGTCTTCCCCGAGTGCCTCCCTGTGCGGGCTGACGGGGAAAAGTGGGGTTTGTGCTGGAAATGCAGGTAGCATCTAGTGACTCTCCCTGGACTCGGGAGGTAATTAGCGGAATTTCCCCTGCCAGAGAACACCTGTTACACCAGGCAGCTGCGTGGAGGGCGGCCCCAAAATTCCCTCACACAGTCAGCCGTTTTCCGGAATTCTGAGTGTGGGGAGGTTCCGTCTTCTGTCTGCAGCACCCTGGATAGCCTAGGAGCATTTCGGGTGTCTTCCCATAGTCCCTCCCTGCGCTGGTTGCAGGGGAAAAGCGGGGGTTGGGATGGAAAGGCAGGTAGCATCTAGTGCCTCCCCCTGCACAGTTTAGGTTATTAGCGGACTTCCCCCTGTCAGGCAACACCTGTGAAAATGGGCACCTGCGTGGAGGGCGGCCCCAAATATCCCCCACACAGTCAGACATGTTCCGGTATTCTGAGTGTGGGTAGGTTCCGTCTTCTGTCTGCAGCAACCGGGATCGCCTAGGAGTTTTTCGCGTGTCTTCCCCGAGTTCCTCCCAGTGCGGGCTGCCGGGGAAAGGCGGGGGTTGGGCTGGAAATGGAGGTAGCATCTAGTGCCTCCCCCTAGAATCGGGAGGTAATTAGTGGAGTTCCCCCTGCCAGGGAACACCTGTGAAACCAAGCAGCTGCGTGGAGGGCTGCCCCAAACTTCCCCCACACAGTCAGCCGTGTTCCGGTATTCTGAGTGTGGGTAGGTTCCGTCTTCTGTCTGCAGCACCCGGGATCACCTAAGAGTCTTTCGCGTGTCTTCCCGGAGTCCCTCCCTGTGCGGGCTGCCGGGGATATGCGGGGGTTGGGCTGGAAAGCAGGTAGCATCTACTGCCTCCCTCTGGACTCGGAGGTAATTAGCGGACTTCACCCTGCCAGGGAAAACCTGTGACACCAGGCAGTTGCGTGGAGGGCGGCCCGGAAGCTCCACCACACATTCAGCAGTGTTACGGAATTCTGAGTGTTGGGAGGTTCCGTCATCTGTCTGCAGCACCCGGGATCCCCTAGGAGCCCTTCGCGTGTCTTCCCCGAGTGCCTCCCAGTTCGGGCTGCCGGGGAAAGGCGGGGGTTGGGCTGGAAATGCATGTAGCATCTAGTGCCTCTCCCTGGACAGGGGAGCTAATTAGCGGACTTACCCCTCCCAGGGAACACCTGTGACACAAGGCAGCTGCGTGGAGTTCGGCCAAAAACCTCCCACACACAGTCAGCCGTGTTCCGGAATTCTGAGTGTGGGAAGTTCCGTCATCTCTATGCAACACCCGGGATAAACTAGGAGCCCTTCACGTGTCTTCCCCGAGTGCCTCCCAGTGCGGGCTTGCTCGGAAATGCGGGTTTTGGGCTGGAAATGCAGGTAGCATCTAGTGACTCCCCCTCGACTCTGGAGGTAATTAGCGGAATTCCCCCTGCCAGGGAACACCTGTGACAACAGGCAGCTGCGTGGTGGTCGGCCCCAAAGCTCCCCCACACAGTCAGCCATTTTCCGGAATTCTGAATGTGGGGAGGTTCCGTCATCTCTATGCAGCACCCGGGATAACCTAGGAGCCCTTCACGTGTCTTCCCCGAGTGCCTCCCATTGCGGGCTGGCGGGGAAAAGAGAGGTTTGGGCTGTAAATGCAGGTAGCATCTAGTGCCTCCACCTGGAGAGGAGAAGTAATTAGCGGAATTCCCCCTGCCAGGGAACACCTGTGAAAATGGGCAGCTGCGTGGTGGGCGGCCCCAAACCTCCCCCACACAGTCAGCCATGTTCAGGAATTCTGAGTGTGGGGAGGTTCGGTCTTCGATCTGCAGCACCCGGGATCACTTAGGAGCCCTTCGCGTGTTTTCCCTGAGTGCCTCCCAGTGCGGGCTGGCGGGGAAAAGAGAGGTTTGGGCTGTAAATGCAGGTAGCATCTAGTGACTCCCCCTGGACAGAGGAGGTAATTAGCAGACTTCCCCCTGCAAGGGAACACCTGTGACACCAGGCACTGCGTGGAGGGCGGCCCCAAACCTCCGCCACACTGTCAGACGTGTTCCGGAATTCTGAGTGTTGGGAGATTCCGTCATCTGTCTGCAGCACCCGGGATCTCCTAGGAGCCCTTCGCGTGTCTTCCCAGAATGCCCCCCGGTGCGGTCTGCCGGGGATATGCGGGGGTTGGGCTGGAAATGCAGGTAGCATCTAGTGCCTCCCTCTGGACTCGGAGGTAATTAGCGGACTTCACCCTGCCAGGGAACACCTGTGACACCAGGCAGCTGCGTGGAGGGCGGCCCCAAACCTCCCCCACACAGTCAGCCGTGATCCAGAATTCTGAGTGTGGGGAGGTTCCGTCTTCTGTCTGCAGCACCTGGGATCTCCTAGGAGCCCTTCGGTATCTTCCCCGAGGCCCTCCCGTTGCGGGCTGCAGGGGAATGAGGGGGTTGGCCTGGAAATGCAGGTAGCATCTAGTGCCTCCCCCTGGACAGGGGAGGTAATTAGCGGTCTTCCCCCTGCCAGGGAACACCTGTGACACCAGGCAGCTGCGTGGATTGTGGCCCGGAAGCTCCACCACACATTCAGCAGTGTTACGGAATTCTGAGTGTTGGGAGGTTCCGTCATCTGTCTGCAGCACCCGGGATCCCCTAGGAGCCCTTCGCGTGTCTTCCCCGAGTGCCTCCCATTGCGGGCTGCCGGGGAAAGGCGGGGGTTGGGCTGCAAATGCAGGTAGCATCTAGTGCCTCTCCCTGGACAGGGTAGGTAATTAGCGGACTTACCCCTCCCAGGGAACACCTGTGACACCAGGCAGCTGCGTGAAATGCAGCCCCGAAACTCCACCACACAGTCAGAATTGTTCCGGAATTCTGAGTGTGGGGAGGTTCCGTCTTCTGTCTGCAGCACCCGGGATCTCCTAGGAGACCTTCGCGTGTCTTACCCGAGTGCCTCCCTGTGCGGCTGCAGGGGAATGAGGGGGTTGGGCTGGAAATGGAGGTAGCATCTAGTGCTTCCCCCTTGACAGGGGAGGTAATTAGCGGAATTCCCCCTGCCAGGGAACAATTGTGACACCAGGCAGCTGCGTGGAGGTCGGCCTCAAACCTCCCCCACACAGTCAGCCGTGATCCGGAATTCTGAGGGTGGGGAGGTTCCGTCTTCTGTCTGCAGCACCCGGGAACGCCTAGGAGCATTTCGCGTGTCTTCCCCGAGTCCTTCCCTGTGCGGGCTGCCGGGGAAATGCGGGGGTTGGGCTGGAAATGCAGGTAGCATCTAGTGCCTCCCCCTGGACTCGGAGGTAATTAGCGGACTTCACCCTGCCAGGGAACACCTGTGACACCAGGCAGCTGCGTGAAACGCGGCCCCGAACCTCCACAACACAGTCAGAAGTGTTCCGGAATTCTGAGTGTGGGGAGGTTCGGTCTTCTGTCTGCAGCACCCGGGATCTCCTAGGAGCCCTTCGTGTGTCTTCCCCAAGTGCCTCCCTGTAGGGGCTGCAGGGTAATGAGGGGGTTGGGCTGGAAATGGAGGTAGCATCTAGTGCCTCCCCCTTGACAGGGGAAGTAGTTGGCGGACTTCACCCTGCCAGGGAACACCTGTGACACCAGGCAGCTGCGTGGTGGGCGGCCCCGAACCTCCACCACACAGTCAGAATTGTTCCGGAATTCTGAGTTTGGGAAGGTTCCGTCTTCTGTCTGCAGCACCCGGAATCACCTCGGAGACCTTCGCGTGTCTTCCCCGAGTGCCTCCCATTGCGGGCTGACGGGGAAAACGGGGTTTGTGCTGGAAATGCAGGTAGCATCTAGTGACTCTCCCTGGTCTCGGGAGGTAATTAGCGGAATTCCCCCTGCCAGGGAACACCTGTGACAACAGGCAGCTGCGTGGTGGGCGGCTCCAAAGCTCCCCCACACAGTCAGCCATTTTCCGGAATTCTGAATGTGGGGAGGTTCCGTCATCTCTATGCAGCACCCGGGATAACCTAGGAGCCCTTCGCGTGTCTTCCCCGAGTGCCTCCCAGTGCGGGCTGGCGGGGAAAAGGGAGGTTTGGGCTGTAAATGCAGGTAGCATCTAGTGCCTTCCCCTGGAGAGGAGAATTATTTAGCGGAATTCCCCCTGCCAGGGAACACCTGTGAAAATGGGCAGCTGCGTTGAGGGCGGCCCCAAACCTCCCCCACAGAATCAGCCATATTCCGGAATTCTGAGTGTGGGGAGGTTCGGTCTTCGGTCTGCAGCACCCGGGATCTCTTAGGAGCCCTTCGCGTGTTTTCCCCGAGTGCCTCCCAGTGCGGGCTGGCGGGGAAAAGAGAGGTTTGGGCTGTAAATGCAGGTAGCATCTAGTGACTCCCCCTGGACAGAGTAGGTAATTAGCGGACTTCCCCCTGCAAGGGAACACCTGTGACACCAGGCACTGCGTGGAGGGCGGCCCCAAAACTCCGCCACACAGTCAGACGTGTTCCGGAATTCTGAGTGTTGGGAGATTCCGTCATCTGTCTGCAGCACCCGGGATCTCCTAGGAGCCCTTCGCGTGTCTTCCCAGAATGCCCCCCGGTGCGGGATGCCGGGGATATGCGGGGGTTGGGCTGGAAATGCAGGTAGCATCTAGTGCCTGCCTCTGGACTCGGAGGTAATTAGCGGAATTCACCCTGCCAGGGAACACCTGTGACACCAGGCAGCTGCGTGGAGGGCGGCCCCAAACCTCCCCCACACAGTCAGCCGTGTTCCGGAATTCTGAGTGTGGGGAGGTTCCGTCTTCTGTCTGCAGCACCCGGGATCGCCTAGGAGCACTTCGCGTGTCTTCCCTGAGTCCCTCCAAGTGCGGGCTGCCGGGGAAAGGTGGGGTTTGGGCTGGAAAGGCATGTAGCTTCTAGTGCCTCCCCCTGGACAGGGGAGGTAATTAGCGGACTTTCCCCTGCCAGGGAACACCTGTGACACCAGGCAGCTGCGTGGAGGTCGGCCCCAAACCTCCCCAACACAGTCAGCCTTGTTCCGGAATTCTGAGTGTGGGGAGGTTCCATCTTCTGTCTGCAGCACCCAGGATCGCCTAGGAGCCCTTCGCATGTCTTCCCCGAGTCCCTCCCATTGCGGGATGTCGTGGAAAGGCGGGGGTTGGGCTGCAAAGGCAGGTATTATCTAGTGCCTCCCCCTGGACAGGGGAGGTAATTAGCGGACTTCCCCCTGCCAGGGAACACCTGTGACTCCAGGCAGCTGCGTGGAGGGCGGCCCCAAACCTCCCCCACACAGTCAGCCGTGATCCAGAATTCTGAGTGTGGGGAGGCTCCGTCTTCTGTCTGCAGCACCTGGGATCTCCTAGGAGCCCTTCGCGTATCTTCCCCGAGGCCCTCCCGTTGCGGGCTGCAGGGGAATGTGGGGGTTGGCCTGGAAATGCAGGTAGCATCTAGTGCCTCCCCCTGGACAGGGGAGTTATTTAGCGGACTTCCCCCTGCCAGGGAACACCTGTGACACCAGGCAGTTCCGTGGATGGTGGCCCGGAACCTCCACCACACATTCGGCAGTGTTACGGAATTCTGAGTGTTGGGAGGTTCCGTCATCTGTCTGCAGCAACCGGGATGCCCTAGGAGCCCTTCGCGTGTCTTCCCCGAGTGCCTCCCTGTGCGGGCTGACGGGGAAAAGCGGGGTTTGTGCTGGAAATGCAGGTAGCATCTAGTGACTCTCCCTGGACTCGGGAGGTAATTAGCGGAATTTCCCCTGCCAGAGAACACCTGTTACACCAGGCAGCTGCGTGGAGGGCGGCCCCAAAATTCCCTCACACAGTCAGCCGTTTTCCGGAATTCTGAGTGTGGGGAGGTTCCGTCTTCAGTCTGCAGCAACCGGGATCGCCTAGGAGTCTTTCGCGTGTCTTCCCCGAGTTCCTCCCAGTGCGGGCTGCCGGGGAAAGGCGGGGGTTGGGCTGGAAATGGAGGTAGCATCTAGTGCCTCCCCCTAGAATCGGGAGGTAATTAGTGGAGTTCCCCCTGCCAGGGAACACCTGTGAAACCAAGCAGCTGCGTGGAGGGCTGCCCCAAACTTCCCCCACACAGTCAGCCGTGTTCCGGTATTCTGAGTGTGGGTAGGTTCCGTCTTCTGTCTGCAGCACCCGGGATCCCCTAGGAGCCCTTCGCGTGTCTTCCCCGAGTGCCTCCCAGTTCGGGCTGCCGGGGAAAGGCGGGGGTTGGGCTGGAAATGCATGTAGCATCTAGTGCCTCTCCCTGGACAGGGGAGCTAATTAGCGGACTTACCCCTCCCAGGGAACACCTGTGACACAAGGCAGCTGCGTGGAGTTCGGCCAAAAACCTCCCACACACAGTCAGCCGTGTTCCGGAATTCTGAGTGTGGGAAGTTCCGTCATCTCTATGCAACAACCGGGATAAACTAGGAGCCCTTCACGTGTCTTCCCCGAGTGCCTCCCAGTGCGGGCTTGCTCGGAAATGCGGGTTTTGGGCTGGAAATGCAGGTAGCATCTAGTGACTCCCCCTCGACTCGGGAGGTAATTAGCGGAATTCCCCCTGCCAGGGAACACCTGTGACAACAGGCAGCTGCGTGGTGGTCGGCCCCAAAGCTCCCCCACACAGTCAGCCATTTTCCGGAATTCTGAATGTGGGGAGGTTCCGTCATCTCTATGCAGCACCCGGGATAACCTAGGAGCCCTTCACGTGTCTTCCCCGAGTGCCTCCCATTGCGGGCTGGCGGGGAAAAGAGAGGTTTGGGCTGTAAATGCAGGTAGCATCTAGTGCCTCCACCTGGAGAGGAGAAGTAATTAGCGGAATTCCCCCTGCCAGGGAACACCTGTGAAAATGGGCAGCTGCGTGGTGGGCGGCCCCAAACCTCCCCCACACAGTCAGCCATGTTCAGGAATTCTGAGTGTGGGGAGGTTCGGTCTTCGATCTGCAGCACCCGGGATCACTTAGGAGCCCTTCGCGTGTTTTCCCTGAGTGCCTCCCAGTGCGGGCTGGCGGGGAAAAGAGAGGTTTGGGCTGTAAATGCAGGTAGCATCTAGTGACTCCCCCTGGACAGAGGAGGTAATTAGCGGACTTCCCCCTGCAAGGGAACACCTGTGACACCAGGCACTGCGTGGAGGGCGGCCCCAAACCTCCACCACACTGTCAGACGTGTTCCGGAATTCTGAGTGTTGGGAGATTCCGTCATCTGTCTGCAGCACCCGGGATCTCCTAGGAGCCCTTCGCGTGTCTTCCCAGAATGCCCCCCGGTGCGGTCTGCCGGGGATATGCGGGGGTTGGGCTGGAAATGCAGGTAGCATCTAGTGCCTCCCTCTGGACTCGGAGGTAATTAGCGGACTTCACCCTGCCAGGGAACACCTGTGACACCAGGCAGCTGCGTGGAGGGCGGCCCCAAACCTCCCCCACACAGTCAGCCGTGATCCAGAATTCTGAGTGTGGGGAGGTTCCGTCTTCTGTCTGCAGCACCTGGGATCTCCTAGGAGCCCTTCGGTATCTTCCCCGAGGCCCTCCCGTTGCGGGCTGCAGGGGAATGAGGGGGTTGGCCTTCAAATGCAGGTAGCATCTAGTGCCTCCCCCTGGACAGGGGAGGTAATTAGCGGTCTTCCCCCTGCCAGGGAACACCTGTGACACCAGGCAGCTGCGTGGATGGTGGCCCGGAAGCTCCACCACACATTCAGCAGTGTTACGGAATTCTGAGTGTTGGGAGGTTCCGTCATCTGTCTGCAGCACCCGGGATCCCCTAGGAGCCCTTCGCGTGTCTTCCCCGAGTGCCTCCCATTGCGGGCTGCCGGGGAAAGGCGGGGGTTGGGCTGCAAATGCAGGTAGCATCTAGTGCCTCTCCCTGGACAGGGTAGGTAATTAGCGGACTTACCCCTCCCAGGGAACACCTGTGACACCAGGCAGCTGCGTGAAATGCAGCCCCGAAACTCCACCACACAGTCAGAATTGTTCCGGAATTCTGAGTGTGGGGAGGTTCCGTCTTCTGTCTGCTTCACCCGGGATCTCCTAGGAGACCTTCGCGTGTCTTAGCCGAGTGCCTCCCTGTGCGGCTGCAGGGGAATGAGGGGGTTGGGCTGGAAATGGAGGTAGCATCTAGTGCTTCCCCCTTGACAGGGGAGGTAATTAGCGGAATTCCCCCTGCCAGGGAACAATTGTGACACCAGGCAGCTGCGTGGAGGTCGGCCTCAAACCTCCCCCACACAGTCAGCCGTGATCCGGAATTCTGAGGGTGGGGAGGTTCCGTCTTCTGTCTGCAGCACCCGGGAACGCCTAGGAGCATTTCGCGTGTCTTCCCCGAGTCCTTCCCTGTGCGGGCTGCCGGGGAAATGCGGGGGTTGGGCTGGAAATGCAGGTAGCATCTAGTGCCTCCCCCTGGACTCGGAGGTAATTAGCGGACTTCACCCTGCCAGGGAACACCTGTGACACCAGGCAGCTGCGTGAAACGCGGCCCCGAACCTCCACAACACAGTCAGAAGTGTTCCGGAGTTCTGAGTGTGGGGAGGTTCGGTCTTCTGTCTGCAGCACCCGGGATCTCCTAGGAGCCCTTCGTGTGTCTTCCCCGAGTGCCTCCCTGTAGGGGCTGCAGGGTAATGAGGGGGTTGGGCTGGAAATGGAGGTAGCATCTAGTGCCTCCCCCTTGACAGGGGAAGTAGTTGGCGGACTTCACCCTGCCAGGGAACACCTGTGACACCAGGCAGCTGCGTGGTGGGCGGCCCCGAACCTCCACCACACAGTCAGAATTGTTCCGGAATTCTGAGTTTGGGAAGGTTCCGTCTTCTGTCTGCAGCACCCGGAATCACCTCGGAGACCTTCGCGTGTCTTCCCCGAGTGCCTCCCATTGCGGGCTGACGGGGAAAACGGGGTTTGTGCTCTAAATGCAGGTAGCATCTAGTGACTCTCCCTGGTCTCGGGAGGTAATTAGCGGAATTCCCCCTGCCAGGGAACACCTGTGACAACAGGCAGCTGCGTGGTGGGCGGCCCCAAAGCTCCCCCACACAGTCAGCCATTTTCCGGAATTCTGAATGTGGGGAGGTTCCGTCATCTCTATGCAGCACCCGGGATAACTTAGGAGCCCTTCGCGTGTCTTCCCCGAGTGCCTCCCAGTGCGGGCTGGCGGGGAAAAGGGAGGTTTGGGCTGTAAATGCAGGTAGCATCTAGTGCCTTCCCCTGGAGAGGAGAATTATTTAGCGGAATTCCCCCTGCCAGGGAACACCTGTGAAAATGGGCAGCTGCGTTGAGGGCGGCCCCAAACCTCCCCCACAGAATCAGCCATATTCCGGAATTCTGAGTGTGGGGAGGTTCGGTCTTCGGTCTGCAGCACCCGGGATCTCTTAGGAGCCCTTCGCGTGTTTTCCCCGAGTGCCTCCCAGTGCGGGCTGGCGGGGAAAAGAGAGGTTTGGGCTGTAAATGCAGGTAGCATCTAGTGACTCCCCCTGGACAGAGTAGGTAATTAGCGGACTTCCCCCTGCAAGGGAACATCTGTGACACCAGGCACTGCGTGGAGGGCGGCCCCAAAACTCCGCCACACAGTCAGACGTGTTCCGGAATTCTGAGTGTTGGGAGATTCCGTCATCTGTCTGCAGCACCCGGGATCTCCTAGGAGCCCTTCGCGTGTCTTCCCAGAATGCCCCCCGGTGCGGGATGCCGGGGATATGCGGGGGTTGGGCTGGAAATGCAGGTAGCATCTAGTGCCTGCCTCTGGACTCGGAGGTAATTAGCGGAATTCACCCTGCCAGGGAACACCTGTGACACCAGGCAGCTGCGTGGAGGGCGGCCCCAAACCTCCCCCACACAGTCAGCCGTGATCCAGAATTCTGAGTGTGTGGTGGTTCCGTCTTCTCTATGCAGCACCAGGGATAACCTAGGAGCCCTTCGCGTGTCTTCCCCGAGGGCCTTACTTTGCGGGCTGCCGGGGAAATGCGGGAGTTGTGCTAGAAATGCAGGTAGCATCTAGTGCCTTCCCCTGGACAGGGGAGGTAATTAGCGGACTTCCCCCTGCCAGGGAACACCTGTGACACCAGGCAGCTGCGTGAAAGGCGGTCCCGAACCTCCACCACACAGTCAGAAGTGTTCCGGATTTCTGAGTGTGGGAAGGTTCCGTCTTCTGTCTGCAGCACCCGGGATCTCCTAGGAGCCCATCGCGTGTCTTCCCCGAGTGCCTCCCTGTGCGGGCTGCAGGGGAATGAGGGGGTTGGGCTGGAAATGGAGTTAACATCTATTGCCTCCCCCTTGACAGGGGAGGTAATTAGCGGACTTCCCCCTGCCAGGGAACACCTGTGACACCAGGCAGCTGCGTGGAGGGCGGCCCCGAACCTCCACCACACAGTCAGCCGTGATCCAGAATTCTGAGTGTGGGGAGGTTCCGTCTTCTGTCTGCAGCACCTGGGATCTCCTAGGAGCCCTTCGGTATCTTCCCCGAGGCCCTCCCGTTGCGGGCTGCAGGGGAATGAGGGGGTTGGCCTGGAAATGCAGGTAGCATCTAGTGCCTCCCCCTGGACAGGGGAGGTAATTAGCGGTCTTCCCCCTGCCAGGGAACACCTGTGACACCAGGCAGCTGCGTGGATGGTGGCCCGGAAGCTCCACCACACATTCAGCAGTGTTACGGAATTCTGAGTGTTGGGAGGTTCCGTCATCTGTCTGCAGCACCCGGGATCCCCTAGGAGCCCTTCGCGTGTCTTCCCCGAGTGCCTCCCATTGCGGGCTGCCGGGGAAAGGCGGGGGTTGGGCTGGAAATGCAGGTAGCATCTAGTGCCTCTCCCTGGACAGGGTAGGTAATTAGCGGACTTACCCCTCCCAGGGAACACCTGTGACACCAGGCAGCTGCGTGAAATGCAGCCCCGAAACTCCACCACACAGTCAGAATTGTTCCGGAATTCTGAGTGTGGGGAGGTTCCGTCTTCTGTCTGCAGCACCCGGGATCTCCTAGGAGACCTTCGCGTGTCTTACCCGAGTGCCTGCCTGTGCGGCTGCAGGGGAATGAGGGGGTTGGGCTGGAAATGGAGGTAGCATCTAGTGCTTCCCCCTTGACAGGGGAGGTAATTAGCGGAATTCCCCCTGCCAGGGAACAATTGTGACACCAGGCAGCTGCGTGGAGGTCGGCCTCAAACCTCCCCCACACAGTCAGCCGTGATCCGGAATTCTGAGGGTGGGGAGGTTCCGTCTTCTGTCTGCAGCACCCGGGAACGCCTAGGAGCATTTCGCGGGTCTTCCCCGAGTCCTTCCCTGTGCGGGCTGCCGGGGAAATGCGGGGGTTGGGCTGGAAATGCAGGTAGCATCTAGTGCCTCCCCCTGGACTCGGAGGTAATTAGCGGACTTCACCCTGCCAGGGAACACCTGTGACACCAGGCAGCTGCGTGAAACGCGGCCCCGAACCTCCACAACACAGTCAGAAGTGTTCCGGAATTCTGAGTGTGGGGAGGTTCGATCTTCTGTCTGCAGCACCCGGGATCTCCTAGGAGCCCTTCGTGTGTCTTCCCCGAGTGCCTCCCTGTAGGGGCTGCAGGGTAATGAAGGGGTTGGGCTGGAAATGGAGGTAGCATCTAGTGCCTCCCCCTTGACAGGGGAAGTAGTTGGCGGACTTCACCCTGCCAGGGAACACCTGTGACACCAGGCAGCTGCGTGGTGGGCGGCCCCGAACCTCCACCACACAGTCAGAATTGTTCCGGAATTCTGAGTTTGGGAAGGTTCCGTCTTCTGTCTGCAGCACCCGGAATCACCTCGGAGACCTTCGCGTGTCTTCCCCGAGTGCCTCCCATTGCGGGCTGACGGGGAAAACGGGGTTTGTGCTGGAAATGCAGGTAGCATCTAGTGACTCTCCCTGGTCTCGGGAGGTAATTAGCGGAATTCCCCCTGCCAGGGAACACCTGTGACAACAGGCAGCTGCGTGGTGGGCGGCCCCAAAGCTCCCCCACACAGTCAGCCATTTTCCGGAATTCTGAATGTGGGGAGGTTCCGTCATCTCTATGCAGCACCCGGGATAACCTAGGAGCCCTTCGCGTGTCTTCCCCGAGTGCCTCCCAGTGCGGGCTGGCGGGGAAAAGGGAGGTTTGGGCTGTAAATGCAGGTAGCATCTAGTGCCTTCCCCTGGAGAGGAGAATTATTTAGCGGAATTCCCCCTGCCAGGGAACACCTGTGAAAATGGGCAGCTGCGTTGAGGGCGGCCCCAAACCTCCCCCACAGAATCAGCCATATTCCGGAATTCTGAGTGTGGGGAGGTTCGGTCTTCGGTCTGCAGCACCCGGGATCTCTTAGGAGCCCTTCGCGTGTTTTCCCCGAGTGCCTCCCAGTGCGGGCTGGCGGGGAAAAGAGAGGATTGGGCTGTAAATGCAGGTAGCATCTAGTGACTCCCCCTGGACAGAGTAGGTAATTAGCGGACTTCCCCCTGCAAGGGAACACCTGTGACACCAGGCACTGCGTGGAGGGCGGCCCCAAACCTCCGCCACACAGTCAGACGTGTTCCGGAATTCTGAGTGTTGGGAGATTCCGTCATCTGTCTGCAGCACCCGGGATCTCCTAGGAGCCCTTCGCGTGTCTTCCCAGAATGCCCCCCGGTGCGGGATGCCGGGGATATGCGGGGGTTGGGCTGGAAATGCAGGTAGCATCTAGTGCCTCCCTCTGGACTCGGAGGTAATTAGCGGAATTCACCCTGCCAGGGAACACCTGTGACACCAGGCAGCTGCGTGGAGGGCGGCCCCAAACCTCCCCCACACAGTCAGCCGTGATCCAGAATTCTGAGTGTGTGGTGGTTCCGTCTTCTCTATGCAGCACCAGGGATAACCTAGGAGCCCTTCGCGTGTCTTCCCCGAGGGCCTTACTTTGCGGGCTGCCGGGGAAATGCGGGAGTTGTGCTAGAAATGCAGGTAGCATCTAGTGCCTTCCCCTGGACAGGGGAGGTAATTAGCGTACTTCCCCCTGCCAGGGAACACCTGTGACACCAGGCAGCTGCGTGAAAGGCGGTCCCGAACCTCCACCACACAGTCAGAAGTGTTCCGGAATTCTGAGTGTGGGAAGGTTCCGTCTTCTGTCTGCAGCACCCGGGATCTCCTAGGAGCCCTTCGCGTGTCTTCCCCGAGTGCCTCCCTGTGCGGGCTGCAGGGGAATGAGGGGGTTGGGCTGGAAATGGAGGTAACATCTATTGCCTCCCCCTTGACAGGGGAGGTAATTAGCGGACTTCCCCCTGCCAGGGAACACCTGTGACACCAGGCAGCTGCGTGGAGGGCGGCCCCGAACCTCCACCACACAGTCAGCAGTGTTCCGGAATTTCTGAATGTGGGGAGGTTCCGTCATCTCTATGCAGCACCCGGGATAACCTAGGAGCCCTTCGCCTGTCTTCCCCTAGTGCCTTCCAGTGCGGGTTGCCTGGGAAAACCGGGGTTGAGCTGGAAATGCAGGTAGCACCTAGTGCCTCCCCCTTTACAGGGGAGGTAATAAGCGGACTTCCCCTTGCCAGGGAACACCTGTTACCCCAGGCAGCTGCGTGGAGGTCGGCCCAAAAGTTCCCAAACACAGTCAGCCGTTTTCCGGAATTCTGAATGTGGGAAGTTCCGTCATCTCTATGCAGCACCCGGGATATAATAGGAGACCTTCGCGTGTCTTCCCCGAGTGCCTCCCAGTGCGGGCTTGCGGGGAAATGCGGGTTTTGGGCTGGAAATGCAGGTAGCATCTAGTGACTCCCCCTGGACTCGGGAGGTATTTAGCGGAATTCCCCCTGCCAGTGAACACCTGTGACAACAGGCAGCTGCGTGGTGGGCGGCCCCAAAGCTCCCCCACACAGTCAGCCATGTTCCGGAATTCTGAGTGTGGGGAGGATCGGTCTTCGGTCTGCAGCACCCGGGATCTCTTAGGAGCCCTTCGCGTGTTTTCCCTGAGTGCCTCCCAGTGCGGGCTGGCGGGGAAAAGGGAGGTTTGGGCTGTAAATGCAGGTAGTATCTAGTGACTCTCCCTGGACAGGGGAGGTAATTAGCGGACTTCCCCCTGCAAGGGAACATCTGTGACACCAGGCACTGCGTGGAGGGCGGCCACAAACCTCCGCCACGCAGTCAGCCGTGTTCCGGAATTCTGAGTGTTGGGAGATTCCGTCATCTGTCTGCAGCACCCGGGATCTCCTAGGAGCCCTTCGCGTGTCTTCCCAGAATACCCCCCGGTGCGGGCTGCCGGGGATATGCGGGGGTTGGGCTGGAAATGCAGGTAGCATCTAGTGCCTCCCTCTGGACTCGGAGGTAATTAGCGGAATTCACCGTGCCAGGGAACACCTGTGTCACCAGGCAGCTGCGTGGAGGGCGGCCCCAAACCTCCCCCACACAGTCAGCCGTGATCCAGAATTCTGAGTGTTTGGTGGTTCCGTCTTCTCTATGCAGCACCAGGGATAACCTAGGAGCCCTTCGCGTGTCTTCCCCGAGGGCCTTACATTGCGGGCTGCCGGGGAAATGCGGGAGTTGTGCTAGAAATGCAGGTAGCATCTAGTGCCTTCCCCTGGACAGGGGAGGTAATTAGCGGACTTCCCCCTGCCAGGGAACACCTGTGACACCAGGCAGCTGCGTGAAAGGCGGTCCCGAACCTCCACCACACAGTCAGAAGTGTTCCGGAATTCTGAGTGTGGGAAGGTTCCGTCTTCTGTCTGCAGCACCCGGGATCTCCTAGGAGCCCTTCGCGTGTCTTCCCCGAGTGCCTCCCTGTGCGGGCTGCAGGGGAATGAGGGGGTTGGGCTGGAAATGGAGGTAACATCTATTGCCTCCCCCTTGACAGGGGAGGTAATTAGCGGACTTCCCCCTGCCAGGGAACACCTGTGACTCCAGGCAGCTGCGTGGAGGGCGGCCCCGAACCTCCACCACACAGTCAGCAGTGTTCCGGAATTCTGAATGTGGGGAGGTTCCGTCATCTCTATGCAGCACCCGGGATAACCTAGGAGCCCTTCGCCTGTCTTCCCCTAGTGCCTTCCAGTGCGGGTTGCCTGGGAAAACCGGGGTTGAACTGGAAATGCAGGTAGCATCTAGTGCCTCCCCCTGGACAGGGGAGGTAATAAGCGGACTTCCCCTTGCCAGGGAACACCTGTTACCCCAGGCAGCTGCGTGGAGGTCGGCCCAAAAGTTCCCAAACACAGTCAGCCGTTTTCCGGAATTCTGAATGTGGGAAGTTCCGTCATCTCTATGCAGGACCCGGGATATTCTAGGAGACCTTCGCGTGTCTTCCCCGAGTGCCTCCCAGTGCGGGCTTGCGGGGAAATGCGGGTTTTGGGCTGGAAATGCAGGTAGCATCTAGTGACTCCCCCTGGACTCGGGAGGTATTTAGCGGAATTCCCCCTGCCAGTGAACACCTGTGACAACAGGCAGCTGCGTGGTGGGCGGTCCCAAGGCTCCCCCACACAGTCAGCCATGTTCCGGAATTCTGAGTGTTGGGAGATTCCGTCATCTGTCTGCAGCACCCGGGATCTCCTAGGAGCCCTTCGCGTGTCTTCCCAGAATACCCCCCGGTGCGGCCTGCCGGGGATATGCGGGGGTTCGGCTGGAAATGCAGGTAGCATCTAGTGCCTCCCTCTGGACTCGGAGGTAATTAGCGGACTTCACCCTGCCAGATAACACCTGTGACACCAGGCACCTGCGTGGAGGGCTGCCCCAAAACTCCCCCACACAGTCAGCCGTGATCCAGAATTCTGAGTGTGGGGAGGTTCCGTCTTCTGTCTGCAGCACCTGGGATCTCCTAGGAGCCCTTCGCGTATCTTCCCCGAGGCCCTCCCGTTGCGGGCTGCAGGGGAATGAGGGGGTTGGCCTGGAAATGCAGGTAGCATCTAGTGCCTCCCCCTGGACAGGGGAGGTAATTAGCGGACTTCCCCCTGCCAGGGAACACCTGTGACACCAGGCAGCTGCGTGGATAGTGGCCCGGAACCTCCACCACACATTCAGCAGTGTTACGGAATTCTGAGTGTTGGGAGGTTCCGTCATCTGTTTGCAGCACCCGGGATCCCCTAGGAGCCCTTCGCGTGACTTCCCCGAGTGCCTCCCAGTGCGGGCTGCCGGGGAAATGCGGGGGTTGGGCTGGAAATGCAGGTAGCTTCTAGTGCCTCTCCCTGGACAGGGGAGGTAATTAGCGGACTTACACCTCCCAGGGAACACCTGTGACACCAGGCAGCTGCGTGGAGTTCGGCCCCAAAACTCCCCCACACAGTCAGACATGTTCCGGAATTCTGAGTGTGTGGTGGTTCCGTCTTCTCTATGCAGCACCAGGGATAAACTAGGAGCCCTTCGCGTGTCTTCCCCGAGGGCCTTACATTGCGGGCTGCCGGGGAAATGCGGGAGTTGTGCTAGAAATGCAGGTAGCATCTAGTGACTCCCCCTGGACAGGGGAGGTAATTAGCGGACTTCCCCCTGCCAGGGAACACCTGTGACACCAGGCAGCTGCGTGAAATGCGGCCCCGAACCTCCACCACACAGTCAGAAGTGTTCCGGAATTCTGAATGTGGGGAGGTTCCGTCATCTCTATGCAGCACCCGGGATAACCTAGGAGCCCTTCGCCTGTCTTCCCCGAGTGCCTTCCAGTGCGGGCTGCCGGGGAAAACCGGGGGTTGGGCTGGAAATGCAGGTAGCATCTAGTGCCTCCCCCTGGACAGGGGAGGTAATTAGCGGAATTCCCCCTGCCAGGGAACACCTGTTACACCAGGCAGCTGCGTGGAGGTCGGCCCAAAAGTTCCCACACACAGTCAGCCGTTTTCCGGAGTCTGAATGTGGGAAGTTCCGTCATCTCTATGCAGCACTCGGGATAAACTAGGAGACCTTCGCGTGTCTTCCCAGAGTGCCTCCCAGTGCGGGCTTGCGGGGAAATGCGGGTTTTGGGCTGGAAATGCAGGTAGCATCTAGTGACTCGCCCTGGACTCGGGAGGTAATTAGCGGAATTCCCCCTGCCAGGGAACACCTGTGACAACAGCAGCTGCGTGGTGGGCGGCCCCAAAGCTCCCCCACACAGTCAGCAATTTTCCGGAATTCTGAATGTGGGGAGGTTCCGTCATCTCTATGCAGCACCCGGGATAACCTAGGAGCCCTTCGCGTGTCTTCCCCGAGTGCCTCCCAGTGCGGGCTGGCGCGGAAAAGAGAGGTTTGGGCTGTAAATGCAGGTAGCATCTAGAGCCTCCCCCTGGAGAGGAGAAGTAATTAGCGGAATTCCCCCTGTCAGGGAACACCTGTGAAAATGGGCAGCTGCGTGGAGGGCGGCCCCAAATCTCCAATACAGACAGTCATGTTCCGGAATTCTGTGTGTGGGGAGGTTCCGTCTTCTGTCTGCAGCACCCGGGATTTCTTAGGAGCCCTTCGCGTGTTTTCCCCGAGTGTCTCCCAATGCGGGCTGGCGGGGAAAAGAGAGGTTTGGCCTGTAAATGCAGGTGGCATCTAGTGACTCCAACTGGACTCGGGAGGTAATTAGCGGACTTCCCCCTGCCAGGGAACACCTGTGACAACAGGCAGCTGCGTGGATGTTGGCCTAAAACCTCCCCCACACAGTCAGCCTTGTTCCGGAATTCTGAGTGTGGGGAGGTTCCATATTCTGTCTGCAGCACCCGGGATCGCCTAGGAGCCCTTCGCGTGTTTTCCCCTAGTCCCTCACAGTGCGGGCTGCCGGGGAAAGGTGGGGGTTGTGCTGGAAATGCAGGTAGCATCTAGTGCCTCCCCCTGGACTCGGGAGGTAATTAGTGGACTTCTCCCTGCCAGGGAACACCTGTGAAACCAAGCAGCTGCGTGGAGGTCTGCCCCAAACTTCCCCCACACAGTCAGCCGTGTTCCGGTATTCTGAGTGTGGGTAGGTTCCGTCTTCTGCCTGCAGCACCCGGGATCACCTAAGAATCTTTCGCGTGTCTTCCCCGAGTCCCTCCCTGTGCGGGCTGTCGGGGAAATGCGGGGGTTGGGTTGGAAATGCAGGTAGCATCTAGTGCCTCTCCCTGGACAGGGGAGGTTATTAGCGGACTTCCCCCTGCCAGGGAACACCTGTGACACCAGGCAGCTGCGTGGAGGTCGGCCCCAAACCTCCCCCACACAGTCAGTCGTATTCCGGAATTCTGAGTGTCTGGTGGTTCCGTCTTCTCTATGCAGCACCCGGGATAACCTAGGAGCCCTTCGCGTGTCTTCCCCGAGGGCCTTACATTGCGGGCTGCCGGGGAAATGCGGGAGTTGTGCTAGAAATGCAGGTAGCATCTAGTGCCTCCCCCTGGACTCGGGAGGTAATAAGCGGACTTCCCCCTGCCAGGGAACACCTGTGAAACCAGGCAGCTGGGTGGAGGTCGGCCCCAAACCTCCCCCACACAGTCAGCCGTGTTCCGGAATTCTGAGTGTGTGGTGGTTCCGTCTTCTCTATGCAGCACCAGGGATAAACTAGGAGCCCTCCGCGTGTCTTCCCCGAGGGCCTTACATTGCGGGCTGCCGGGGAAATGCGGGAGTTGTGCTAGAAATGCAGGTAGCATCTAGTGCCTCCCCTTGGACAGGGGAGGTAATTAGCGGACTTCCCCCTGCCAGGGAACACCTGTGACACCAGGCAGCTGCGTGAAAGGCGGCCCCGAACCTCCACCACACAGTCAGAAGTGTTCCGGAATTCTGAGTGTGGGGAGGTTCCGTCTTCTGTCTGCAGCACCCGGGATCTCCTAGGAGCCCTTCGCGTGTCTTCACAGAGTGCCTCCCTGTGCGGACTGCAGGGGAATGAGGGGGTTGGCCTGGAAATGCAGGTAGCATCTAGTGCCTCTCCCTGGACAGGGGAGGTAATTAGCGGACTTCCCCCTGCCAGGGAACACCTGTGACAACAGGCAACTGCGTGGAGGTCGGCCCCAAACCTCCCCCACACAGTCAGCCGTGTTCCGGAATTCTGAGTGTGTGGTGGTTCCGTCTTCTCTATGCAGCACCAGGGATAAACTAGGAGCCCTTTGCGTGTCTTCACCGAGTGCCTCCCTGTGCGGGCTGCAGGGGAATGAGGGGGTTGGGCTGGAAATGGAGGTAGCATCTAGTGCCTCCCCCTTGACAGGGGAGGTAATTAGCGGACTTCCCCCTGCCAGGGAACACCTGTGACACCAGGCAGCTGCGTGGAGGGCGGCCCCGTACCTCCACCACACAGTCAGAAGTGTTCCGGAATCTGAGTTTGGGGAGGTTCCGTCTTCTGTCTGCAGCACCCGGGATCACCTCGGAGACCTTCGTGTGTCTTCCCCGAGTGCCTCACAGTGCGGGCTGACGGGGAAAAGCGGGGTTTGTGCTGGAAATGCAGGTAGCATCTAGTGACTCTCCCTGGACTCGGGAGGTAATTAGCGGAATTCCCCCTGCCAGAGAACACCTGTGACACCAGGCAGCTGCGTGGAGGGCGGCCCCAAAATTCCCTCACACAGTCAGACGTTTTCCGGAATTCTGAATGTGGAGAGGTTCCGTCATCCCTATGCAGCACCCGGGATAACCTAGGAGCCCTTCGCCTGTCTTCCCCGAGTGCCTTCCAGTGCGGGTTGCCGGGGAAAACCGGGGGTTGGGCTGGAAATGCAGGTAGCATCTAGTGCCTCCCCCTGGACAGTGGAGGTAATTAGCGGACTTCCCCCTGCCAGGGAACACCTGTGACACCAGGCAGCTGCGTGGAGGGCGGCCCCAATGTTCCCTCACATAGTCAGGCGTTTTCCGGAATTCTGAATGTGGGGAGGTTCCGTCATCTCTATGCAGCACCCGGGATAACCTAGGAGCCCTTCGCATGTCTTCCCCGAGTGCCTCCCAGTGCGGGCTTGCGGGGAAATGCGGGTTTTGGGCTGGAAATGCAGGTAGCATCTAGTGACTCCCCCTGGACTCGGGAGGTATTTAGCGGAATTCCCCCTGCCAGGGAACACCTGTGACAACAGGCAGCTGCGTGGTGGGCGGCCCAAAAGCTCCCCCACACAGTCAGCCATGTTCCGGAATTCTGAGTGTGGGGAGGTTCGGTCTTCGGTCTGTAGCACCCGGGATCACTTAGGAGCCCTTCGCGTGTTTTCCCTGAGTGCCTCCCAGTGCGGGCTGGCGGGGAAAAGGGAGGTTTGGGCTGTAAATGCAGGTAGCATCTAGTGACTCTCCCTGGACAGGGGAGGTACTTAGCGGACTTCCCCCTGCAAGGGAACACCTGTGACACCAGGCACTGCGTGGAGGGCGGCCACAATCCTCCGCCACGCAGTCAGACGTGTTCCGGAATTCTGAGTGTTGGGAGATTCCGTCATCTGTCTGTAGCACCCAGGATCTCCTAGGAGCCCTTCGCGTGTCTTCCCAGAATACCCCCCGGTGCGGGCTGCCGGGGATATGCGGGGGTTGGGCTGGAAATGCAGGTAGCATCTAGTGCCTCCCTCTGGACTCGGAGGTAATTAGCGGAATTCACCCTGCCAGGGAACACCTGTGACACCAGGCAGCTGCGTGGAGGGCGGCCCCAAACCTCCCCCACACAGTCAGCCGTGATCCAGAATTCTGAGTGTGTGGTGGTTCCGTCTACTCTATGCAGCACCAGGGATAACCTAGGAGCCCTTCGCGTGTCTTCCCCGAGGGCCTTACATTGCGGGCTGCCGAGGAAATTCGGGAGTTGTGCTAGAAATGCAGGTAGCATCTAGTGCCTTCCCCTGGACAGGGGAGGTAATTAGCGGACTTCCCCCTGCCAGGGAACACCTGTGAAACCAGGCAGCTGCGTGAAAGGCGGTCCCGAACCTCCACCACACAGTCAGAAGTGTTCCGGAATTCTGAGTGTGGGAAGGTTCCGTCTTCTGTCTGCAGCACCCGGGATCTCCTAGGAGCCCTTCGCGTGTCTTCCCCGAGTGCCTCCCTGTGCGGGCTGCAGGGGAATGAGGGGGTTGGGCTGGAAATGGAGGTAACATCTATTGCCTCCCCCTGGACAGGGGAGGTAATTAGCGGACTTCCCCCTGCCAGGGAACACCTGTGACACCAGGCAGCTGCGTGGAGGGCGGCCCCGAACTTCCACCACACAGTCAGCAGTGTTCCGGAATTCTGAATGTGGGGAGGTTCCGTCATCTCTATGCAGCACCCGGGATAACCTAGGAGCCCTTCGCCTGTCTTCCCCTAGTGCCTTCCAGTGCGGGTTGCCTGGGAAAACCTGGGTTGAGCTGGAAATGCAGGTAGCATCTAGTGCCTCCCCCTGGACGGGGGAGGTAATAAGCGGACTTCCCCTTGCCAGGGAACACCTGTTACCCCAGGCAGCTGCGTGGAGGTCGGCCCAAATGTTCCCAAACACAGTCAGCCGTTTTCCGGAATTCTGAATGTGGGAAGTTCCGTCATTTCTATGCAGCACCCGGGATATACTAGGAGACCTTCGCGTGTCTTCCCCGAGTGCCTCCCAGTGCGGGCTTGCGGGGAAATGCGGGTTTTGGGCTGGAAATGCAGGTAGCATCTAGTGACTCCCCCTGGACTCGGGAGGTATTTAGCGGAATTCCCCCTGCCAGTGAACACCTGTGACAACAGGCAGCTGCGTGGTGGGCGGCCCCAAAGCTCCCCCACACAGTCAGACATGTTCCGGAATTCTGAGTGTGGGGAGGTTCGGTCTTCGGTCTGCAGCACCCGGGATCTCTTAGGAGCCCTTCGCGTGTTTTCCCTGAGTGCCTCCCAGTGCGGGCTGGCGGGGAAAAGGGAGGTTTGGGCTGTAAATGCAGGTAGCATCTAGTGACTCTCCCTGGACAGGGGAGGTAATTAGCGGACTTCCCCCTGCAAGGGAACACCTGTGACACCAGGCACGGCGTGGAGGGCGGCCACAAACCTCCGCCACGTAGTCAGACGTGTTCCGGAATTCTGAGTGTTGGGAGATTCCGTCATCTGTCTGCAGCACCCGGGATCTCCTAGGAGCCCTTCGCGTGTCTTCCCAGAATACCCCCCGGTGCGGGCTGCCGGGGATATGCGGGGGTTGGGCTGGAAATGCAGGTAGCATCTAGTGCCTCCCTCTGGACTCGGAGGTAATTAGCGGACTTCACCCTGCCAGATAACACCTGTGACACCAGGCAGCTGCGTGGAGGGCGGCCCCAAAACTCCCCCACACAGTCAGCCGTGATCCAGAATTCTGAGTGTGGGGAGGTTCCGTCTTCTGTCTGCAGCACCTGGGATCTCCTAGGAGCCCTTCGCGTATCTTCCCCGAGGCCCTCCCGTTGCGGGCTGCAGGGGAATGAGGGGGTTGGCCTGGAAATGCAGGTAGCATCTAGTGCCTCCCCCTGGACAGGGGAGGTAGTTAGCGGACTTCCCCCTGCCAGGGAACACCTGTGACACAGGCAGCTGCGTGGATAGTGGCCCGGAAGCTCCACCACACATTCAGCAGTGTTACGGAATTCTGAGTGTTGGGAGGTTCCGTCATCTGTCTGCAGCACCCGGGATCCCTTAGGAGCCCTTCGCGTGACTTCCCCGAGTGCCTCCCAGTGCGGGCTGCCGGGGAAATGCGGGGGTTGGGCTGGAAATGCAGGTAGCTTCTAGTGCCTCTCCCTGGACAGGGGAGGTAATTAGCGGACTTACCCCTCCCAGGGAACACCTGTGACACCAGGCAGCTGCGTGGAGTTCGGCCCCAAAACTCCCCCACACAGTCAGCCGTGTTCCGGAATTCTGAGTGTGTGGTGGTTCCGTCTTCTCTATGCAGCACCAGGGATAAACTAGGAGCCCTTCGCGTGTCTTCCCCGAGGGCCTTACATTGCGGGCTGCCGGGGAAATGCGGGAGTTGTGCTAGAAATGCAGGTAGCATCTAGTGCCTCCCCCTGGACAGGGGAGGTAATTAGCGGACTTCCCCCTGCCAGGGAACACCTGTGACACCAGGCAGCTGCGTGAAAGGCGGCCCCGAACCTCCACCACACAGTCAGAAGTGTTCCGGAATTCTGAATGTGGGGAGGTTCCGTCATCTCTATGCAGCACCCGGGATAACCTAGGAGCCCTTCGCCTGTCTTCCCCGAGTGCCTTCCAGTGCGGGCTGCCGGGGAAAACCGGGGGTTGGGCTGGAAATGCAGGTAGCATCTAGTGCCTCCCCCTTGACGGGGGAGGTAATTAGCGGAATTCCCCCTGCCAGGGAACACCTGTTACACCAGGCAGCTGCGTAGAGGTCGGCCCAAAAGTTCCCACACACAGTAAGCCGTTTTCCGGATTTCTGAATGTGGGGAGGTTCCGTCATCTCTATGCAGCACCCGGGATAACCTAGGAGCCCTTCGCGTGTCTTCCCCGAGTGCCTCCCAGTGCGGGCTGGCGGGGAAAGGCGGGATTTGGGCTGTAAATGCAGGTAGCATCTAGAGCCTCCCCCTGGAGAGGAGAAGTAATTAGCGGAATTCCCCCTGTCAGGGAACACCTGTGAAAATGGGCAGCTGCGTGGAGGGCGGCCCCAAATCTCCAATACAGACAGTCATGTTCCGGAATTCTGTGTGTGGGGAGGTTACGTCTTCTGTCTGCAGCACCCGGGATTTCTTAGGAGCCCTTCGCGTGTTTTCCCCGAGTGTCTCCCAATGCGGGCTGGCGGGGAAAAGAGAGGTTTGGCCTGTAAATGCAGGTGGCATCTAGTGACTCCAACTGGACTCGGAAGGTAATTAGCGGACTTCCCCCTGCCAGGGAACACCTGTGACAACAGGCAGCTGCGTGGATGTTGGCCTAAAACCTCCCCCACACAGTCAGCCTTGTTCCGGAATTCTGAGTGTGGGGAGGTTCCGTCTTCTGTCTGCAGCACCCGGGATCGCCTAGGAGCCCTTCGCGTGTTTTCCCCTAGTCCCTCACAGTGCGGGCTGCCGGGGAAAGGTGGGGGTTGGGCTGGAAATGCAGGTAGCATCTAGTGCCTCCCCCTGGACTCGGGAGGTAATTAGTGGACTTCTCCCTGCCAGGGAACACCTGTGAAACCAAGCAGCTGCGTGGAGGTCTGCCCCAAACTTCCCCCACACAGTCAGCCGTGTTCCGGTATTCTGAGTGTGGGTAGGTTCCGTCTTCTGCCTGCAGCACCCGGGATCACCTAAGAATCTTTCACGTGTCTTCCCCGAGTCCCTCCCTGTGCGGGCTGTCGGGGAAATGCGGGGGTTGGGTTGGAAATGCAGGTAGCATCTAGTGCCTCTCCCTGGACAGGGGAGGTTATTAGCGGACTTCCCCCTGCCAGGGAACACCTGTGACACCAGGCAGCTGCGTGGAGGTCGGCCCCAAACCTCCCCCACACAGTCAGTCGTATTCCGGAATTCTGAGTGTCTGGTGGTTCCGTCTTCTCTATGCAGCACCCGGGATAACCTAGGAGCCCTTCGCGTGACTTCCCCGAGGGCCTTACATTGCGGGCTGCCGGGGAAATGCGGGAGTTGTGCTAGAAATGCAGGTAGCATCTAGTGCCTCCCCCTGGACTCGGGAGGTAATAAGCGGACTTCCCCCTGCCAGAGAACACCTGTGACACCAGGCAGCTGCGTGGAGGGCGGCCCCAAAATTCCCTCACACAGTCAGACGTTTTCCGGAATTCTGAATGTGGAGAGGTTCCGTCATCCCTATGCAGCACCCGGGATAACCTAGGAGCCCTTCGCCTGTCTTCCCCGAGTGCCTTCCAGTGCGGGCTGCCGGGGAAAACCGGGGGTTGGGCTGGAAATGCAGGTAGCATCTAGTGCCTCCCCCTGGACAGTGGAGGTAATTAGCGGACTTCCCCCTGCCAGGGAACACCTGTGACACCAGGCAGCTGCGTGGAGGGCGGCCCCAATGTTCCCTCACATAGTCAGGCGTTTTCCGGAATTCTGAATGTGGGGAGGTTCCGTCATCTCTATGCAGCACCCGGGATAAGCTAGGAGAACTTCGCGTGTCTTCCTCGAGTGCCTCCCAGTTCGGGCTGGCGGAGAAAGGCGGGATTTGGGCTGGAAATGCAGGTAGCATCTAGTGACTCCCCCTGGACTCGGGAGGTAATTAGCGGACTTCCCCCTGCCAGGGAACACCTGTGACACCAGGCAGCTGCGTGGAGGGCGGCCCCAAACCTCCCCCACACAGTCAGCCGTATTCCGGAATTCTGAGAGTCTGGTGGTTCCGTCTTCTCTATGCAGCACCCGGGATAACCTAGGAGCCCTTCTCGTGTCTTCCCGAGTGCCTCCCAGTGCGGGCTGCCGTGGAAACCCGGGGGTTGGGCTGGAAATGCAGGTAGCATCTAGTGACTCCCCCTGTAGAGGAGAAGTAATTAGCGGACTTCCCCCTGCCAGGGAAAACCTGTGACACCAGGCAGCTTCGTGGAAGTCGGCCCCAAACTTCCACCACACACTCAGCCATGTTCCGGAATTCAGAGTTTTGGGAGGTTCCGTCATCTGTCTGCAGCACCCGGGATCTCCTAGGAGCCCTTTGCGTGTCTTCCCCGAGTGCCTCCCGGTGCGGGATGCCGGGGAATGAGTGGGTTGGGCTGGAAATGCTGGTAACATCTAGTGCCTCCCCCTGGACAGGGGAGGTAATTAGCGGAATTCTCCCTGCCAGGGAACACCTGTGACAACAGGCAGCTGCGTGGATCGTAGCCCGGAAGCTCCACCACAAATTTAGCATTGTTACGGAATTCTGAGTGTTGGGAGGATCCGTCATCTGTCTGCAGCACCTGGGATCTCCTAGGAGCCCTTCGCGTGTCTTCCCCGAGTGCCTCCCACTGCGGGCTGCCGGGGAAATGCGGGGAGTTGGCTGGAATTGCAGGTAGCATCTAGTGCCTCTTCCTGGACAGGGGAGGTAATTAGCGGACTTCCCCCTCCTAGGGAACACCTTTGACACCAGGCAGCTGCGTGGTGGTCGGCCCCAAACCTCCCCAACATAATCAGCCGTGTTCCGGAATTCTGAGTGTGTGGTGGTTCCGTCATCCCTATGCAGCACCTGGGATAACCTAGGAGGCTTTCGCGGGTCTTCCCCGAGTGCCTTACATTGCGGGCTGCCGGGGAAATGCCGGAGTTGTGCTAGAAATGCAGGTAGCATCTAGTGCCTCTCCCTGGACAGGGGAGGTAGTTAGCGGACTTCCCACTGCCAGTGAACACCTGTGAACACCAGGCAGTTGCGTGGAGGGCGGCCCCAATTCTCCCCCACACAGTCAGCCATGTTCCTGAATTCTGAGTGGTGGGAGATTCCGTCATCTGTCTGCAGAACCCGGGATCTCCTAGGAGTCTTTCGCGTGTCTTCCCCGAGTTCCTCCCAGTGCGGGCTGCCGGGGAAAGGCGGGGGTTGGGCTGGAAATGCAGGTAGCATCTAGTGCCTCCCCCTGGACTCGGGAGGTAATTAGTGGACTTCCCCCTGCAAGGGAACACCTGTGAAACCAAGCAGCTGCGTGGAGGGCTGCCCCAAACTTCCCCCACACAGTCAGCCGTGTTCCGGTATTCTGAGTGTGGGGAGGTTCCGTCTTCTGTCTGCAGCACCCGGGATCAAATAAGAGTCTTTCGCGTGTCTTCCCCGAGTCCCTCCCTGTGCGGGCTGCGGGGAAATGCGGGGGTTGTGCTGGAAATGCAGGTAGCATCTAGTGCCTCCCCCTGGACTCGGAGGTAATTAGCGGACTTCCCCCTGCCAGGGAACACCTGTGACACCAGGCAGCTGCGTGGAGGGCGGCCCCAAACCTCCCCCACACAGTCAGCCGTGATCCAGAATTCTGAGTGTGGGGAGGTTCCGTCTTCTGTCTGCATCACCTGGGATATCCTAGGAGCCCATCGCGTATCTTCCCCGAGGCCATCCCGTTGCGGGCTGCAGGGGAATGAGGGGGTTGGCCTGGAAATGCAGGTAGCATCTAGTGCCTCCCCCTTGACAGGGGAGGTAATTAGCGGACTTCCCCCTGCCAGGGAACACCTGTGACACCAGGCAGCTGCGTGGAGGGCGGCCCCGAACCTCCACCACACAGTCAGAAGTGTTCCGGAATTCTGAGTTTGGGGAGGTTCCGTATTCTGTCTGCAGCACCCGGGATCACATCGGAGACCTTCACGTGTCTTCCCCGAGTGCCTCCCAGTGCGGGCTGCCGGGGAATACCGGGGGTTGGGCTGGAAATGCAGGTAGCATCTAGTGCCTCCCCCTTGACAGGGGAGGTAATTAGCGGACTTCCCCCTGCCAGGGAACACCTGTTACACCAGGCAGCTGCGTGGAGTTCGGCCCAAAAGTTCCCACACACAGTCAGACTTTTTCCGGAATTCTGAATGTGGGAAGTTCCGTCATCTCTATGCAGCACCCGGGATAAACTAGGAGACCTTCGCGTGTCTTCCCAGAGTGCCTCCCAGTGCGGGCTTGCGGGGAAATGCGGGTTTTGGGCTGGAAATGCAGGTAGCATCTAGTGACTCGCCCTGGACTCGGGAGGTAATTAGCGGAATTCCCCCTGCCAGTGAACACCTGTGATAACAGGCAGCTGCGTGGTGGGCGGCCCCAAAGCTCCCCCACAAAGTCAGCCATTTTCCGGAATTCTGAATGTTGAGAGGTTCCGTCATCTCTATGCAGCACCCGGGATAACCTAGGAGCCCTTCGCGTGTCTTCCCCGAGTGCCTCCCAGTGCGGGCTGGCGGGGAAAAGAGAGGTTTGGGCTGTAAATGCAGGTAGCATCTAGAGCCTCCCCCTGGAGAGGAGAAATAATTAGCGGAATTCCCCCTGTCAGGGAACACCTGTGAAAATGGGCAGCTGCGTGGAGGGCGGCCCCAAATCTCCAACACAGACAGTCATGTTCCGGAATTCTGAGTGTGGGGAGGTCCCGTCATCTGTCTGCAGCAACCGGGATCTCTTAGGAGCCCTTCGCGTGTCTTCCCCGAGTGCCTCCCGGTGCGGGATGCCGGGGAATGAGTGGGTTGGGCTGGAAATGCTGGTAACATCTAGTGCCTCCCCCTGGACAGGGGAGGTAATTAGCGGAATTCTCCCTGCCAGGGAACACCTGTAACAACAGGCAGCTGCGTGGATCGTAGCCCGGAAGCTCCACCACAAATTTAGCATTGTTACGGAATTCTGAGTGTTGGGAGGATCCGTCATCTGTCTGCAGCACCTGGGATCTCCTAGGAGCCCTTCGCGTGTCTTCCCCGAGTGCCTCCCACTGCGGGCTGCCGGGGAAATGCGGGGAGTTGGCTGGAATTGCAGGTAGCATCTAGTGCCTCTTCCTGGACAGGGGAGGTATTTAGCGGACTTCCCCCTCCTAGGGAACACCTGTGACACCAGGCAGCTGCGTGGTGGTCGGCCCCAAACCTCCCCAACACAGTCAGCCGTGTTCCGGATTTCTGAGTGTGTGGTGGTTCCGTCATCTCTATGCAGCACCTGGGATAACCTAGGAGGCTTTCGCGGGTCTTCCCCGAGTGCCTTACATTGCGGGCTGCCGGGGAAATGCCGGAGTTGTGTTAGAAATGCAGGTAGCATCTAGTGCCTCTCCCTGGACAGGGGAGGTAGTTAGCGGACATCCCCTTGCCAGTGAACACCTGTGAACACCAGGCAGTTGCGTGGAGGGCGGCCCCAAATCTCCCCCACACAGTCATCCATGTTCCAGAATTCTGAGTGGTGGGAGATTCCGTCATCTGTCTGGAGAACCCGGGATCTCCTAGGAGTATTTCGCGTGTCTTCCCCGAGTTCCTCCCAGTGCGGGCTGCCGGGGAAAGGCGGGGGTTGGGCTGGAAATGCAGGTAGCATCTAGTGCCTCCCCCTGGACTCGGGAGGTAATTAGTGGACTTCCCCCTGCCAGGGAACACCTGTGAAACCAAGCAGATGCGTGGAGGGTTGTCCCAAAGTTCCCCCACACAGTCAGCCGTGTTCCGGTATTCTGAGTGTGGGGAGGTTCCGTCTTCTGTCTGCAGCACCCGGGATCAAATAAGAGTCTTTCGCGTGTCTTCCCCGAGTCCCTCCCTGTGCGGGCTGCGGGGAAATGCGGGGGTTGGGCTGGAAATGCAGGTAGCATCTAGTGCCTCCACCTGGACAGGGGAGGTAATTAGCGGACTTCCCCCTGCCAGTGAACACCTGTGACACCAGGCAGCTGCGTGGAGGGCGGCCCCAAACCTCCCCCACACACTCAGTTGTGTTCCGGAATTCTGAGTGTGGGGAGGTTCCGTCTACTGTCTGCAGCACCCGGAATCGCCTAGGAGCACTTCGCGTGTCTTCCCCGAGTCCCTCCAAGTGCGGGCTGCCGGGGAAAGGCGGGGTTTGGGCTGGAAAGGTAGGTAGCATCTAGTGCCTCCCCCTTGACAGGGGAGGTAATTAGCGGACTTCCCCCTGCCAGGGAACACCTGTGACACCAGGCAGCTGCGTGGAGGGCGGCCCCAAACCTCCCCCACACAGTCAGCCGTGTTCCGGAATTCTGAGTTTGGGGAGGATCCGTCTTCTGTCTGCAGCACCCGGAATCGCCAAGGAGCCCTTCGCGTGTCTTCCCAAAGTGATTACCGGTGCGGGCTGCCGGGGAATGAGGGGGTTGTGCTGGAAAAGCAGGTAGCATCTAATGCCCCCACCTGGACAGGGGAGGTAATTAGCTGACTTCCCCCTGCCAGGGAACACTTGTGACACCAGGCAGCTGCGTGGAGGGCGGCCCCAAACCTCCCCCACACAGTCAGCCGTGTTCCGGAATTCTGAGTGTGGGAAGGTTCCGTCTTCTGTCTGCAGCACCCGGGATCTCCTAGGAGCCCTTCGCGTGTCTTCCCCGAGTGCCTCCCTGTGCGGGCTGCAGGGGAATGAGGGGGTTGGGCTGGAAATGGAGGTAACATCTATTGCCTCCCCCTGGACAGGGGAGGTAATTAGCGGACTTCCCCCTGCCAGGGAACACCTGTGACACCAGGCAGCTGCGTGGAGGGCGGCCCCGAACTTCCACCACACAGTCAGCAGTGTTCCGGAATTCTGAATGTGGGGAGGTTCCGTCATCTCTATGCAGCACCCGGGATAACCTAGGAGCCCTTCGCCTGTCTTCCCCTAGTGCCTTCCAGTGCGGGTTGCCTGGGAAAACCTGGGTTGAGCTGGAAATGCAGGTAGCATCTAGTGCCTCCCCCTGGACGGGGGAGGTAATAAGCGGACTTCCCCTTGCCAGGGAACACCTGTTACCCCAGGCAGCTGCGTGGAGGTCGGCCCAAAAGTTCCCAAACACAGTCAGCCGTTTTCCGGAATTCTGAATGTGGGAAGTTCCGTCATTTCTATGCAGCACCCGGGATATACTAGGAGACCTTCGCGTGTCTTCCCCGAGTGCCTCCCAGTGCGGGCTTGCGGGGAAATGCGGGTTTTGGGCTGGAAATGCAGGTAGCATCTAGTGACTCCCCCTGGACTCGGGAGGTATTTAGCGGAATTCCCCCTGCCAGTGAACACCTGTGACAACAGGCAGCTGCGTGGTGGGCGGCCCCAAAGCTCCCCCACACAGTCAGCCATGTTCCGGAATTCTGAGTGTGGGGAGGTTCGGTCTTCGGTCTGCAGCACCCGGGATCTCTTAGGAGCCCTTCGCGTGTTTTCCCTGAGTGCCTCCCAGTGCGGGCTGGCGGGGAAAAGGGAGGTTTGGGCTGTAAATGCAGGTAGCATCTAGTGACTCTCCCTGGACAGGGGAGGTAATTAGCGGACTTCCCCCTGCAAGGGAACACCTGTGACACCAGGCACTGCGTGGAGGGCGGCCACAAACCTCCGCCACGTAGTCAGACGTGTTCCGGAATTCTGAGTGTTGGGAGATTCCGTCATCTGTCTGCAGCACCCGGGATCTCCTAGGAGCCCTTCGCGTGTCTTCCCAGAATACCCCCCGGTGCGGGCTGCCGGGGATATGCGGGGGTTGGGCTGGAAATGCAGGTAGCATCTAGTGCCTCCCTCTGGACTCGGAGGTAATTAGCGGACTTCACCCTGCCAGATAACACCTGTGACACCAGGCAGCTGCGTGGAGGGCGGCCCCAAAACTCCCCCACACAGTCAGCCGTGATCCAGAATTCTGAGTGTGGGGAGGTTCCGTCTTCTGTCTGCAGCACCTGGGATCTCCTAGGAGCCCTTCGCGTATCTTCCCCGAGGCCCTCCCGTTGCGGGCTGCAGGGGAATGAGGGGGTTGGCCTGGAAATGCAGGTAGCATCTAGTGCCTCCCCCTGGACAGGGGAGGTAGTTAGCGGACTTCCCCCTGCCAGGGAACACCTGTGACACAGGCAGCTGCGTGGATAGTGGCCCGGAAGCTCCACCACACATTCAGCAGTGTTACGGAATTCTGAGTGTTGGGAGGTTCCGTCATCTGTCTGCAGCACCCGGGATCCCTTAGGAGCCCTTCGCGTGACTTCCCCGAGTGCCTCCCAGTGCGGGCTGCCGGGGAAATGCGGGGGTTGGGCTGGAAATGCAGGTAGCTTCTAGTGCCTCTCCCTGGACAGGGGAGGTAATTAGCGGACTTACCCCTCCCAGGGAACACCTGTGACACCAGGCAGCTGCGTGGAGTTCGGCCCCAAAACTCCCCCACACAGTCAGCCGTGTTCCGGAATTCTGAGTGTGTGGTGGTTCCGTCTTCTCTATGCAGCACCAGGGATAAACTAGGAGCCCTTCGCGTGTCTTCCCCGAGGGCCTTACATTGCGGGCTGCCGGGGAAATGCGGGAGTTGTGCTAGAAATGCAGGTAGCATCTAGTGCCTCCCCCTGGACAGGGGAGGTAATTAGCGGACTTCCCCCTGCCAGGGAACACCTGTGACACCAGGCAGCTGCGTGAAAGGCGGCCCCGAACCTCCACCACACAGTCAGAAGTGTTCCGGAATTCTGAATGTGGGGAGGTTCCGTCATCTCTATGCAGCACCCGGGATAACCTAGGAGCCCTTCGCCTGTCTTCCCCGAGTGCCTTCCAGTGCGGGCTGCCGGGGAAAACCGGGGGTTGGGCTGGAAATGCAGGTAGCATCTAGTGCCTCCCCCTTGACGGGGGAGGTAATTAGCGGAATTCCCCCTGCCAGGGAACACCTGTTACACCAGGCAGCTGCGTAGAGGTCGGCCCAAAAGTTCCCACACACAGTAAGCCGTTTTCCGGATTTCTGAATGTGGGGAGGTTCCGTCATCTCTATGCAGCACCCGGGATAACCTAGGAGCCCTTCGCGTGTCTTCCCCGAGTGCCTCCCAGTGCGGGCTGGCGGGGAAAGGCGGGATTTGGGCTGTAAATGCAGGTAGCATCTAGAGCCTCCCCCTGGAGAGGAGAAGTAATTAGCGGAATTCCCCCTGTCAGGGAACACCTGTGAAAATGGGCAGCTGCGTGGAGGGCGGCCCCAAATCTCCAATACAGACAGTCATGTTCCGGAATTCTGTGTGTGGGGAGGTTACGTCTTCTGTCTGCAGCACCCGGGATTTCTTAGGAGCCCTTCGCGTGTTTTCCCCGAGTGTCTCCCAATGCGGGCTGGCGGGGAAAAGAGAGGTTTGGCCTGTAAATGCAGGTGGCATCTAGTGACTCCAACTGGACTCGGAAGGTAATTAGCGGACTTCCCCCTGCCAGGGAACACCTGTGACAACAGGCAGCTGCGTGGATGTTGGCCTAAAACCTCCCCCACACAGTCAGCCTTGTTCCGGAATTCTGAGTGTGGGGAGGTTCCGTCTTCTGTCTGCAGCACCCGGGATCGCCTAGGAGCCCTTCGCGTGTTTTCCCCTAGTCCCTCACAGTGCGGGCTGCCGGGGAAAGGTGGGGGTTGGGCTGGAAATGCAGGTAGCATCTAGTGCCTCCCCCTGGACTCGGGAGGTAATTAGTGGACTTCTCCCTGCCAGGGAACACCTGTGAAACCAAGCAGCTGCGTGGAGGTCTGCCCCAAACTTCCCCCACACAGTCAGCCGTGTTCCGGTATTCTGAGTGTGGGTAGGTTCCGTCTTCTGCCTGCAGCACCCGGGATCACCTAAGAATCTTTCACGTGTCTTCCCCGAGTCCCTCCCTGTGCGGGCTGTCGGGGAAATGCGGGGGTTGGGTTGGAAATGCAGGTAGCATCTAGTGCCTCTCCCTGGACAGGGGAGGTTATTAGCGGACTTCCCCCTGCCAGGGAACACCTGTGACACCAGGCAGCTGCGTGGAGGTCGGCCCCAAACCTCCCCCACACAGTCAGTCGTATTCCGGAATTCTGAGTGTCTGGTGGTTCCGTCTTCTCTATGCAGCACCCGGGATAACCTAGGAGCCCTTCGCGTGACTTCCCCGAGGGCCTTACATTGCGGGCTGCCGGGGAAATGCGGGAGTTGTGCTAGAAATGCAGGTAGCATCTAGTGCCTCCCCCTGGACTCGGGAGGTAATAAGCGGACTTCCCCCTGCCAGAGAACACCTGTGACACCAGGCAGCTGCGTGGAGGGCGGCCCCAAAATTCCCTCACACAGTCAGACGTTTTCCGGAATTCTGAATGTGGAGAGGTTCCGTCATCCCTATGCAGCACCCGGGATAACCTAGGAGCCCTTCGCCTGTCTTCCCCGAGTGCCTTCCAGTGCGGGCTGCCGGGGAAAACCGGGGGTTGGGCTGGAAATGCAGGTAGCATCTAGTGCCTCCCCCTGGACAGTGGAGGTAATTAGCGGACTTCCCCCTGCCAGGGAACACCTGTGACACCAGGCAGCTGCGTGGAGGGCGGCCCCAATGTTCCCTCACATAGTCAGGCGTTTTCCGGAATTCTGAATGTGGGGAGGTTCCGTCATCTCTATGCAGCACCCGGGATAAGCTAGGAGAACTTCGCGTGTCTTCCTCGAGTGCCTCCCAGTTCGGGCTGGCGGAGAAAGGCGGGATTTGGGCTGGAAATGCAGGTAGCATCTAGTGACTCCCCCTGGACTCGGGAGGTAATTAGCGGACTTCCCCCTGCCAGGGAACACCTGTGACACCAGGCAGCTGCGTGGAGGGCGGCCCCAAACCTCCCCCACACAGTCAGCCGTATTCCGGAATTCTGAGAGTCTGGTGGTTCCGTCTTCTCTATGCAGCACCCGGGATAACCTAGGAGCCCTTCTCGTGTCTTCCCGAGTGCCTCCCAGTGCGGGCTGCCGTGGAAACCCGGGGGTTGGGCTGGAAATGCAGGTAGCATCTAGTGACTCCCCCTGTAGAGGAGAAGTAATTAGCGGACTTCCCCCTGCCAGGGAAAACCTGTGACACCAGGCAGCTTCGTGGAAGTCGGCCCCAAACTTCCACCACACACTCAGCCATGTTCCGGAATTCAGAGTTTTGGGAGGTTCCGTCATCTGTCTGCAGCACCCGGGATCTCCTAGGAGCCCTTTGCGTGTCTTCCCCGAGTGCCTCCCGGTGCGGGATGCCGGGGAATGAGTGGGTTGGGCTGGAAATGCTGGTAACATCTAGTGCCTCCCCCTGGACAGGGGAGGTAATTAGCGGAATTCTCCCTGCCAGGGAACACCTGTGACAACAGGCAGCTGCGTGGATCGTAGCCCGGAAGCTCCACCACAAATTTAGCATTGTTACGGAATTCTGAGTGTTGGGAGGATCCGTCATCTGTCTGCAGCACCTGGGATCTCCTAGGAGCCCTTCGCGTGTCTTCCCCGAGTGCCTCCCACTGCGGGCTGCCGGGGAAATGCGGGGAGTTGGCTGGAATTGCAGGTAGCATCTAGTGCCTCTTCCTGGACAGGGGAGGTAATTAGCGGACTTCCCCCTCCTAGGGAACACCTTTGACACCAGGCAGCTGCGTGGTGGTCGGCCCCAAACCTCCCCAACATAATCAGCCGTGTTCCGGAATTCTGAGTGTGTGGTGGTTCCGTCATCCCTATGCAGCACCTGGGATAACCTAGGAGGCTTTCGCGGGTCTTCCCCGAGTGCCTTACATTGCGGGCTGCCGGGGAAATGCCGGAGTTGTGCTAGAAATGCAGGTAGCATCTAGTGCCTCTCCCTGGACAGGGGAGGTAGTTAGCGGACTTCCCACTGCCAGTGAACACCTGTGAACACCAGGCAGTTGCGTGGAGGGCGGCCCCAATTCTCCCCCACACAGTCAGCCATGTTCCTGAATTCTGAGTGGTGGGAGATTCCGTCATCTGTCTGCAGAACCCGGGATCTCCTAGGAGTCTTTCGCGTGTCTTCCCCGAGTTCCTCCCAGTGCGGGCTGCCGGGGAAAGGCGGGGGTTGGGCTGGAAATGCAGGTAGCATCTAGTGCCTCCCCCTGGACTCGGGAGGTAATTAGTGGACTTCCCCCTGCAAGGGAACACCTGTGAAACCAAGCAGCTGCGTGGAGGGCTGCCCCAAACTTCCCCCACACAGTCAGCCGTGTTCCGGTATTCTGAGTGTGGGGAGGTTCCGTCTTCTGTCTGCAGCACCCGGGATCAAATAAGAGTCTTTCGCGTGTCTTCCCCGAGTCCCTCCCTGTGCGGGCTGCGGGGAAATGCGGGGGTTGTGCTGGAAATGCAGGTAGCATCTAGTGCCTCCCCCTGGACTCGGAGGTAATTAGCGGACTTCCCCCTGCCAGGGAACACCTGTGACACCAGGCAGCTGCGTGGAGGGCGGCCCCAAACCTCCCCCACACAGTCAGCCGTGATCCAGAATTCTGAGTGTGGGGAGGTTCCGTCTTCTGTCTGCATCACCTGGGATATCCTAGGAGCCCATCGCGTATCTTCCCCGAGGCCATCCCGTTGCGGGCTGCAGGGGAATGAGGGGGTTGGCCTGGAAATGCAGGTAGCATCTAGTGCCTCCCCCTTGACAGGGGAGGTAATTAGCGGACTTCCCCCTGCCAGGGAACACCTGTGACACCAGGCAGCTGCGTGGAGGGCGGCCCCGAACCTCCACCACACAGTCAGAAGTGTTCCGGAATTCTGAGTTTGGGGAGGTTCCGTATTCTGTCTGCAGCACCCGGGATCACATCGGAGACCTTCACGTGTCTTCCCCGAGTGCCTCCCAGTGCGGGCTGCCGGGGAATACCGGGGGTTGGGCTGGAAATGCAGGTAGCATCTAGTGCCTCCCCCTTGACAGGGGAGGTAATTAGCGGACTTCCCCCTGCCAGGGAACACCTGTTACACCAGGCAGCTGCGTGGAGTTCGGCCCAAAAGTTCCCACACACAGTCAGACTTTTTCCGGAATTCTGAATGTGGGAAGTTCCGTCATCTCTATGCAGCACCCGGGATAAACTAGGAGACCTTCGCGTGTCTTCCCAGAGTGCCTCCCAGTGCGGGCTTGCGGGGAAATGCGGGTTTTGGGCTGGAAATGCAGGTAGCATCTAGTGACTCGCCCTGGACTCGGGAGGTAATTAGCGGAATTCCCCCTGCCAGTGAACACCTGTGATAACAGGCAGCTGCGTGGTGGGCGGCCCCAAAGCTCCCCCACAAAGTCAGCCATTTTCCGGAATTCTGAATGTTGAGAGGTTCCGTCATCTCTATGCAGCACCCGGGATAACCTAGGAGCCCTTCGCGTGTCTTCCCCGAGTGCCTCCCAGTGCGGGCTGGCGGGGAAAAGAGAGGTTTGGGCTGTAAATGCAGGTAGCATCTAGAGCCTCCCCCTGGAGAGGAGAAATAATTAGCGGAATTCCCCCTGTCAGGGAACACCTGTGAAAATGGGCAGCTGCGTGGAGGGCGGCCCCAAATCTCCAACACAGACAGTCATGTTCCGGAATTCTGAGTGTGGGGAGGTCCCGTCATCTGTCTGCAGCAACCGGGATCTCTTAGGAGCCCTTCGCGTGTCTTCCCCGAGTGCCTCCCGGTGCGGGATGCCGGGGAATGAGTGGGTTGGGCTGGAAATGCTGGTAACATCTAGTGCCTCCCCCTGGACAGGGGAGGTAATTAGCGGAATTCTCCCTGCCAGGGAACACCTGTAACAACAGGCAGCTGCGTGGATCGTAGCCCGGAAGCTCCACCACAAATTTAGCATTGTTACGGAATTCTGAGTGTTGGGAGGATCCGTCATCTGTCTGCAGCACCTGGGATCTCCTAGGAGCCCTTCGCGTGTCTTCCCCGAGTGCCTCCCACTGCGGGCTGCCGGGGAAATGCGGGGAGTTGGCTGGAATTGCAGGTAGCATCTAGTGCCTCTTCCTGGACAGGGGAGGTATTTAGCGGACTTCCCCCTCCTAGGGAACACCTGTGACACCAGGCAGCTGCGTGGTGGTCGGCCCCAAACCTCCCCAACACAGTCAGCCGTGTTCCGGATTTCTGAGTGTGTGGTGGTTCCGTCATCTCTATGCAGCACCTGGGATAACCTAGGAGGCTTTCGCGGGTCTTCCCCGAGTGCCTTACATTGCGGGCTGCCGGGGAAATGCCGGAGTTGTGTTAGAAATGCAGGTAGCATCTAGTGCCTCTCCCTGGACAGGGGAGGTAGTTAGCGGACATCCCCTTGCCAGTGAACACCTGTGAACACCAGGCAGTTGCGTGGAGGGCGGCCCCAAATCTCCCCCACACAGTCATCCATGTTCCAGAATTCTGAGTGGTGGGAGATTCCGTCATCTGTCTGGAGAACCCGGGATCTCCTAGGAGTATTTCGCGTGTCTTCCCCGAGTTCCTCCCAGTGCGGGCTGCCGGGGAAAGGCGGGGGTTGGGCTGGAAATGCAGGTAGCATCTAGTGCCTCCCCCTGGACTCGGGAGGTAATTAGTGGACTTCCCCCTGCCAGGGAACACCTGTGAAACCAAGCAGATGCGTGGAGGGCTGCCCCAAAGTTCCCCCACACAGTCAGCCGTGTTCCGGTATTCTGAGTGTGGGGAGGTTCCGTCTTCTGTCTGCAGCACCCGGGATCAAATAAGAGTCTTTCGCGTGTCTTCCCCGAGTCCCTCCCTGTGCGGGCTGCGGGGAAATGCGGGGGTTGGGCTGGAAATGCAGGTAGCATCTAGTGCCTCCACCTGGACAGGGGAGGTAATTAGCGGACTTCCCCCTGCCAGTGAACACCTGTGACACCAGGCAGCTGCGTGGAGGGCGGCCCCAAACCTCCCCCACACACTCAGTTGTGTTCCGGAATTCTGAGTGTGGGGAGGTTCCGTCTACTGTCTGCAGCACCCGGAATCGCCTAGGAGCACTTCGCGTGTCTTCCCCGAGTCCCTCCAAGTGCGGGCTGCCGGGGAAAGGCGGGGTTTGGGCTGGAAAGGTAGGTAGCATCTAGTGCCTCCCCCTTGACAGGGGAGGTAATTAGCGGACTTCCCCCTGCCAGGGAACACCTGTGACACCAGGCAGCTGCGTGGAGGGCGGCCCCAAACCTCCCCCACACAGTCAGCCGTGTTCCGGAATTCTGAGTTTGGGGAGGATCCGTCTTCTGTCTGCAGCACCCGGAATCGCCAAGGAGCCCTTCGCGTGTCTTCCCAAAGTGATTACCGGTGCGGGCTGCCGGGGAATGAGGGGGTTGTGCTGGAAAAGCAGGTAGCATCTAATGCCCCCACCTGGACAGGGGAGGTAATTAGCTGACTTCCCCCTGCCAGGGAACACTTGTGACACCAGGCAGCTGCGTGGAGGGCGGCCCCAAACCTCCCCCACACAGTCAGCCGTGTTCCGGAATTCTGAGTGTCGGGAGGTTCCGTCTTCTGTCTGCAGCACCCGGGATCGTCTAGGAGCCCTTCGCCTGTCTTCCCCGAGTCCCACCCAGTGCGGGCTGCCGGGGAAAGGCGGGGGTTGGGCTGGAAAGGCAGGTAGCATCTAGTGCCCCCCCTGGACAGGGGAGGTAATTAGCGGACTTCCCCCTGCCAGTGAACACCTGTGACACCAGGCAGCTGCGTGGAGGGCGGCCCCAAACCTCCCCCACACAGTCAGCCGTGTTCCGGAATTCTGAATGTGGGGAGGTTCCGTCTTCTGTCTGCAGCACCCGGGATCGCCTAGGAGCCCTTCGCGTGTCTTCCACGAGTCCCTCCCAGTGCGGGCTGCCGGGAAAGGCGAGGGTTGGGCTGGAAAGGCAGGTAGCATCTAGTGCCTCCCCCTGGACATGGGAGGTAATTAGCGGACTTCCCCCTGCCAGGTAACACGTGTGACACCAGGCAGCTGCGTGGAGTGCGGCCCCAAAACTCCCCCACAAAGTCAGCCGTGTTCCGGAATTCTGAGTGTGGGGAGGATCCGTCTTCTGTCTGCAGAACCCGGGATCGCCTAGGAGCCCTTCTCGTGTCTTCCCAAAATGCCTACCAGTGCCGGTTGCAGGGGAATGAGGGGGTTGTGCTGGAAATGCAGGTAGCATCTAGTGCCTCCCCCTGGACAGGGGAGGTAATTAGCGGACTTCCCCCTGCCAGGGAACACTTGTGACACCTGGCAGCTACGTGGAGGGCGGCCCCAAACCTCCCCCACACAGTCAGCCGTGTTCCGGAATTCTGAGTGTGGGGAGGTTCCGTCTTCTGTCTGCAGCACCCGGGATCTCCTAGGAGCCATTCGCGTGTCTTCCCCGAATGTCCACCAGTGCGGGCTGCAGGGGAAAGGCGGGGATTGGGCTGGAAATGCAGGTAGCATCTAATGCCTCCCCCTGGACAGGGGAGGTAATTAGCGGACTTCCCCCTGCCAGGGAACACCTGTGATACCAAGCAGCTGCGAGGTGGGCGGCCCCAAACTTCCCCCACACAGTCAGCCGTGTTCCGGAATTCTGAGTGTGGGGAGGATCCGTCTTCTGTCTGCAGCTCCCGGGATCGCCTAGGAGCCCTTCGCGTGTCTTCCCAAAGTGCCTACCGGTGCGGGTTGCAGGGGAATGAGGGGGTTGTGCTGGAAATGCAGGTAGCATCTAGTGCCTCCACCAGGACAGGGGAGGTATTTAGCGGACTTCCCCCTGCCAGGGAACACCTGTGACACCAGGCAGCTGCGTGGATGGCGGCCCCAAACCTCCCCCACACAGTCAGCCTTGTTCCGGATTTCTGAGTGTGGGGAGGTTCCATCTTCTGTCTGCAGCACCCGGGATCTCCTAGGAGCCCTTCGCGTGTCTTCCACGAGTCCCTCCCAGTGCGGGCTGCCGGGAAAGTCGGGGGTTGGGCTGGAAAGGCAGGTAGCATCTAGTGCCTCCCCCTGGACAGGGGAGGTAATTAGCGGACTTCCCCCTGCCAGGGAACACGTGTGACACCAGGCAGCTGCGTGGAGTGCGGCCCCAAAACTCCCCCACACATTCAGCCGTGTTCCGGAATTCTGAGTGTGGGGAGGTTCCGTCTTCTGTCTGCAGCACCCGGGATCTCCTAGGAGCCATTCGCGTGTATTCTCCGAATGTCTACCAGAGCGGGCTGCCGGGGAAAGGCGGGATTTGGGCTGGAAAGGCAGGTAGCATCTAGTGCCTCCCCCTGGAAAGGGGAGGTAATTACCGGAATTCCCCCTGACAGGGAACACCTGTGATACCAAGCAGCTGCGTGGATGGGGGCCCCAAACCTCCCCCACACAGTCAGCCGTGTTCCGGAATTCTGAGTGTGGGGAGGATCCGTCTTCTGTCTGCAGAACCCGGGATCGCCTAGGAGCACTTCGCGTGTCTTCCCAAAGTGCCTACCGGTGCGGGTTGCAGGGGAATGAGGGGGTTGTGCTGGAAATGCAGGTAGCATCTAGTGCCTGCCCCTGGACAGGGGAGGTAAATAGCGGACTTCCCCCTTCCAGGGAACACCTGTGACACCAGGCAGCTGCGTGGAGAACGGCCCCAAACCTCCCCAACACAGTCTGACGTGTTCCGGAATTCTGAGTGTGGGGAGGATCCGTCTTCTGTCTGCAGCACCCGGGATCGCCTAGGAGCCCTTCGCGTGTCTTCCTTGAGTCCCTACAAGTGCGGGCTACCGGGGAAAGGCGGGGGTTGGGCGGGAAATTCAGGTAGCATCTAGTGCCTCCCCCTGGACATGGGAGGTAATTAGCGGACTTCCCCCTGCCAGGGAACACCTGTGACACCAGGCAGCTGCGTGGAGGGCGGCCCCAAACCTCGCTCACACAGTCAGCCGTGTTCCGGTATTCTGAGTGTGGTAAGGTCCCGTGGTTTGTCTGCAGCACCCGGGATCGACTAGGAGCCCTTCGCGTGTCTTCCCCGAGTCCCTCCCAGTGCGGGCTGCCGGGGAAATGCGGGCGTTGGGCTTTAAAGGCAGGTAGCATCTAGTGCCTCCCCTTGGACAGGGGAGGTATTTAGCGGAATTCCCCCTGCCAGGGAACACCTGTGACACCAGGCAGCTGCGTGGAGGGCGGTCCCAAACCTCCCCCACACTGTCAGCCGTGATCCGGAATTCTGAGTGTGGGGAGGATCCGTCTTCTGTCTGCAGCACCCGGGATCACCTACGAGCCCTTCGCGTGTCTTCCCTGAGTCCATCCAAGTGCGGGCTGCCGGGAAAAGGCGGGGTTTAGGCTGGAAAGGCAGGTAGCATCTAGTGCCTCCCCCTGGACAGGGGAGGTAATTAGCGGACTTCCCCCTTCCAGGAAAAACCTGTGACACCAGGCAGCTGCGTGGAGGACGGCCCCAAACCTCCCCCACACAGTCAGCCGTGTTCCGGAATTCTGAGTGTGGGGAGGATCCGTCTTCTGTCTGCAGCACCCGGGATCGCCTACTAGCCCTTCGCGTGTCTTGTCAAAGTGCCTAGCGGTGCGGGCTACCGGGGAATGAGGGGGTTGTGCTGGAAATGCAGGTAGCATCTATTGCCTCCACCTGGACTGGGGAGGTAATTAGCGGACTTCCCCCTGCCAGGGAACATCTGTGACACCAGGCAGCTGCGTGGAGGGCGGCCCCAAACCTCCCCCACACAGTCAGCCATATTCCGGAATTCTGAGTATGGGGAGGTTCCGTCTACTGTCTGCAGAACCCGGGATCGCCTAGGAGCCCTTCGCGTGTCTTCCACGAATCTCTCCAAGTGCGGTCTCCCGGGGAAAGGCGGGGGTTGGGCGGGAAATTCAGGTAGCATCTAGTGCCTCCCCCTTGACAGGGGAGGTAATTAGCGGACTTACCCCTGCCAGGGAACACCTGTGACACCAGGCATCTTCGTGGAGGGCGGCCCCAAACCTCACCCAAACAGTTAGCCTTGTTCTGGAATTCTGAGTGTGGGGAGGTTCCGTCTTCTGTCTGCAGCACCCGGGATCGCCTAGGAGACCTTCGCGTGTCTTACCCGAGTCCTTCCCAGTGCGGGCTGCCGGGGAAATGCGGGCATTGGACTGGAAAGGCAGGTAGCATCTAGTGCCTCCACCTGGACAGGGGAGGAAATTAGCGGACTTCCCCCTGCCAGGGAACACCTGTGACACAAGGCAGCTGCGTGGAGGGCGGCCCCAAACCTCCCCCACACAGTCAGCCGTGTTCCGTATTTCTGAGTGTGGGGAGGTTCCATCTTCTGTCTGCAGCACCCGGGATCGCCTAGGAGCACTTCGCGTGTCTTCCCTGAGTCCCTCCAAGTGCGGGCTGCCGGGGAAATGCGGGGTTTGGGCTGGAAAGGCATGTAGCTTCTAGTGCCTCCCCCTGGACAGGGGAGGTAATTAGCGGACTTTCCCCTGCCAGGGAACACCTGTGACACCAGGCAGCTGCGTGGAGGTCGGCCCCAAACCTCCCTCACACAGTCAGCCTTGTTCCGGAATTCTGAGTGTGGGGAGGTTCCATCTTCTGTCTGCAGCACCCAGGATCGCCTAGGAGCCCTTCGCATGTTTTCCCCGAGTCCCTCCCAGTGCGGGATGCCGTGGAAAGGCGGGGGTTGGGCTGCAAAGGCAGGTATTATCTAGTGCCTCCCCCTGGACAGGGGAGGTAATTAGCGGACTTCCCCCTGCCAGGGAACACCTGTGACACCAGGCAGCTGCGTGGAGGGCGGCCCCAAACCTCCCCCACACAGTCAGCCGTGATCCAGAATTCTGAGTGTGGGGAGGCTCCGTCTTCTGTCTGCAGCACCTGGGATCTCCTAGGAGCCCTTCGCGTATCTTCCCCGAGGCCCTCCCGTTGCGGGCTGCAGGGGAATGAGGGGGTTGGTCTGGAAATGCAGGTAGCATCTAGTGCCTCCCCCTGGACAGGGGAGTTATTTAGCGGTCTTCCCCCTGCCAGGGAACACCTGTGACACCAGGCAGTTCCGTGGATGGTGGCCCGGAACCTCCACCACACATTCGGCAGTGTTACGGAATTCTGAGTGTTGGGAGGTTCCGTCATCTGTCTGCAGCAACCGGGATGCCCTAGGAGCCCTTCGCGTGTCTTCCCCGAGTGCCTCCCTGTGCGGGCTGACGGGGAAAAGCGGGGTTTGTGCTGGAAATGCAGGTAGCATCTAGTGACTCTCCCTGGACTCGGGAGGTAATTAGCGGAATTCCCCCTGCCAGGGAACAATTGTGACACCAGGCAGCTGCGTGGAGGGCGGCCTCAAACCTCCCCCACACACTCAGCCGTGTTCCAGAATTCTGAGTGTGGGGAGGTTCCGTCTTCTGTCTGCAGCACCCGGGATAGCCTAGGAGCATTTCGCGTGTCTTCCCCGAGTCCCTCCCTGCGCTGGTTGCCGGGGAAAAGCGGGGGTTGGGATGGAAAGGCAGGTAGCATCTAGTGCCTCCCCCTGCACAGGGGAGGTAATTAGCGGAATTCCCCCTGTCAGGCAACACCTGTGAAAATGGGCACCTGCGTGGAGGGCGGCCCCAAATTTCCCCCACACAGTCAGACATGTTCCGGAATTCTGAGAGTGGGGAAGTCCGGTCTTCGGTCTGCAGCACCCGGGATCTCTTAGGAGCCCTTCGCGTGTTTTCCCCGAGTGCCTCCCAGTGCGGGCTGGCGGGGAAAAGAGAGGTTTGGGCTGTAAATGCAGGTAGCATCTAGTGACTCCCCCTGGACAGGAGAGGTAATTGGCGGACTTCCAACTGCAAGGGAACACCTGTGACACCAGACAGCTGCGTGGAGGGCGGCCCCAAACCTCCCCCACACAGTCAGCCGTGTTCCGGAATTCTGAGTGTGGGGAGGTTCCGTCTTCAGTCTGCAGCACCCGGGATCGCCTAGGAGCCCTTCGCGTGTCTTCCTCGAGTCCCTCCCAGTGCGGGCTGCCGGGGAAAGGCGGGGGTTGGGCTGGAAAGGCAGGTAGCATCTAGTGCCTCTCCCTTGACAGGGGAGGTAATTGGCGGACTTCACTCTGCCAGGGAACACCTGTGACACCAGGCAGCTGAGTGCAGGGCGGCCCCGAACCTCCACCACACAGTCAGAAGTGTTCCGGAATTCTGAGTTTGGGGAGGTTCCGTCTTCAGTCTGCAGCAACCGGGATCGCCTAGGAGTCTTTCGCGTGTCTTCCCCGAGTTCCTCCCAGTGCGGTCTGCCGGGGAAAGGCGGGGGTTGGGCTGGAAATGGAGGTAGCATCTAGTGCCTCCCCCTAGACTCGGGAGGTAATTAGTGGAGTTCCCCCTGCCAGGGAACACCTGTGAAACCAAGCAGCTGCGCGGAGGCCTGCCCCAAACTTCCCCCACACAGTCAGCCGTGTTCCGGTATTCTGAGTGTGGGTAGGTTCCGTCTTCTGTCTGCAGCACCCGGGATCACCTAAGAGTCTTTCGCGTGTCTTCCCGGAGTCCCTCCCTGTGCGGGCTGCCGGGGATATGCGGGGGTTGGGCTGGAATGCAGGTAGCATCTACTGCCTCCCTCTGGACTCGGAGGTAATTAGCGGACTTCACCCTGCCAGGGAAAACCTGTGACACCAGGCAGCTGCGTGGAGGGCGGCCCGGAAGCTCCACCACACATTCAGCAGTGTTACGGAATTCTGAGTGTTGGGAGGTTCCGTCATCTGTCTGCAGCACCCGGGATCCCCTAGGAGCCCTTCGCGTGTCTTCCCCGAGTGCCTCCCAGTTCGGGCTGCCGGGGAAAGGCGGGGGTTGGGCTGGAAATGCAGGTAGCATCTAGTGCCTCTCCCTGGACAGGGGAGGTAATTAGCGGACTTACCCCTCCCAGGGAACACCTGTGACACAAGGCAGCTGCGTGGAGTTCGGCCAAAAACCTCCCACACACAGTCAGCCGTGTTCCGGAATTCTGAATGTGGGAAGTTCCGTCATCTCTATGCAACACCCGGGATAAACTAGGAGCCCTTCACGTGTCTTCCCCGAGTGCCTCCCAGTGCGGGCTGGCGTGGAAAAGAGAGGTTTGGGCTGTAAATGCAGGTAGCATCTAGTGCCTCCACCTGGAGAGGAGAAGTAATTAGCGGAATTCCCCCTGCCAGGGAACACCTGTGAAACCAGGCAGCTGCGTGGTGGGCGGCCCCAAACCTCCCCCACACAGTCAGCCATGTTCAGGAATTCTGAGTGTGGGGAGGTTCGGTCTTCGATCTGCAGCACCCGGGATCTCTTAGTAGCCCTTCGCGTGTTTTCCCTGAGTGCCTCCCAGTGCGGGCTGGCGGGGAAAAGAGAGGTTTGGGCTGTAAATGCAGGTAGCATCTAGTGACTCCCCCTGGACAGAGGAGGTAATTAGCGGACTTCCCCCTGCAAGGGAACACCTGTGACACCAGGCACTGCGTGGAGTTCGGCCCCAAAACTCCCCCACACAGTCAGCCGAGTTCCGGAATTCTGAGTGTGTGGTGGTTCCGTCTTCTCTATGCAGCACCAGGGATAAACTAGGAGCCCTTCGCGTGTCTTCCCCGAGGGCCTTACATTGCGGGCTGCCGGGGAAATGCGGGAGTTGTGCTAGAAATGCAGGTAGCATCTAGTGCCTCCCCATGGACAGGGGAGGTAATTAGCGGAATTCCCCCTGAAAGGGAACACCTGTGACAACAGCAGCTGCGTGGTGGGCGGCCCCAAAGCTCCCCCACACAGTCAGCAATTTTCCGGAATTCTGAATGTGGGGAGGTTCCGTCATCTCTATGCAGCACCCGGGATAACCTAGGAGCCATTCGCGTGTCTTCCCCGAGTGCCTCCCAGTGCGGGCTGGCGGGGAAAAGAGAGGTTTGGGCTGTAAATGCAGGTAGCATCTAGAGCCTCCCCCTGGAGAGGAGAAGTAATTAGCGGAATTCCCCCTGTCAGGGAACACCTGTGAAAATGGGCAGCTGCGTGGAGGGCGGCCCCAAATCTCCAATACAGACAGTCATGTTCCGGAATTCTGTGTGTGGGGAGGTTCCGTCTTCTGTCTGCAGCACCCGGGATTTCTTAGGAGCCCTTCGCGTGTTTTCCCCGAGTGTCTCCCAATGCGGGCTGGCGGGGAAAAGAGAGGTTTGGCCTGTAAATGCAGGTGGCATCTAGTGACTCCAACTGGACTCGGGAGGTAATTAGCGGACTTCCCCCTGCTAGGGAACACCTGTGACAACAGGCAGCTGCGTGGATGTTGGCCTAAAACCTCCCCCACACAGTCAGCCTTGTTCCGGAATTCTGAGTGTGGGGAGGTTCCATATTCTGTCTGCAGCACCCGGGATCGCCTAGGAGCCCTTCGCGTGTTTTCCCCTAGTCCCTCACAGTGCGGGCTGCCGGGGAAAGGCGGGGGTTGGGCTGGAAATGCAGGTAGCATCTAGTGCCTCCCCCTGGACTCGGGAGGTAATTAGTGGACTTCTCCCTGCCAGGGAACACCTGTGAAACCAAGCAGCTGCGTGGAGGTCTGCCCCAAACTTCCCCCACACAGTCAGCCGTGTTCCGGTCTTCTGAGTGTGGGTAGGTTCCGTCTTCTGCCTGCAGCACCCGGGATCACCTAAGAATCTTTCGCGTGTCTTCCCCGAGTCCCTCCCTGTGCGGGCTGTCGGGGAAATGCGGGGGTTGGGTTGGAAATGCAGGTAGCATCTAGTGCCTCTCCCTGGACAGGGGAGGTTATTAGCGGACTTCCCCCTGCCAGGGAACACCTGTGACACCAGGCAGCTGCGTGGAGGTCGGCCCCAAACCTCCCCCACACAGACAGTCGTATTCCGGATTTCTGAGTGTCTGGTGGTTCCGTCTTCTCTATGCAGCACCCGGGATAACCTAGGAGCCCTTCACGTGTATTCCCCGAGGGCCTTACATTGCGGGCTGCCGGGGAAATGCGGGAGTTGTGCTAGAAATGCAGGTAGCATCTAGTGCCTCCCCCTGGACTCGGGAGGTAATAAGCGGACTTCCCCCTGCCAGGGAACACCTGTGAAACCAGGCAGCTGCGTGGAGGTCGGCCCAAAAGTTCCCAAACACAGTCAGCCGTTTTCCGGAATTCTGAATGTGGGAAGTTCCGTCATCTCTATGCAGCACTCGGGATAAACTAGGAGAACTTCGCGTGTCTTCCCAGAGTGCCTCCCAGTGCGGGCTTGCGGGGAAATGCGGGTTTTGTGCTGGAAATGCAGGTAGCATCTAGTGACTCGCCCTGGACTCGGGAGGTAATTAGCGGAATTCCCCCTGAAAGGGAACACCTGTGACAACAGCAGCTGCGTGGTGGGCGGCCCCAAAGCTCCCCCACACAGTCAGCAATTTTCCGGAATTCTGAATGTGGGGAGGTTCCGTCATCTCTATGCAGCACCCGGGATAACCTAGGAGCCATTCGCGTGTCTTCCCCGAGTGCCTCCCAGTGCGGGCTGGCGGGGAAAAGAGAGGTTTGGGCTGTAAATGCAGGTAGCATCTAGAGCCTCCCCCTGGAGAGGAGAAGTAATTAGCGGAATTCCCCCTGTCAGGGAACACCTGTGAAAATGGGCAGCTGCGTGGAGGGCGGCCCCAAATCTCCAATACAGACAGTCATGTTCCGGAATTCTGTGTGTGGGGAGGTTCCGTCTTCTGTCTGCAGCACCCGGGATTTCTTAGGAGCCCTTCGCGTGTTTTCCCCGAGTGTCTCCCAATGCGGGCTGGCGGGGAAAAGAGAGGTTTGGCCTGTAAATGCAGGTGGCATCTAGTGACTCCAACTGGACTCGGGAGGTAATTAGCGGACTTCCCCCTGCTAGGGAACACCTGTGACAACAGGCAGCTGCGTGGATGTTGGCCTAAAACCTCCCCCACACAGTCAGCCTTGTTCCGGAATTCTGAGTGTGGGGAGGTTCCATATTCTGTCTGCAGCACCCGGGATCGCCTAGGAGCCCTTCGCGTGTTTTCCCCTAGTCCCTCACAGTGCGGGCTGCCGGGGAAAGGCGGGGGTTGGGCTGGAAATGCAGGTAGCATCTAGTGCCTCCCCCTGGACTCGGGAGGTAATTAGTGGACTTCTCCCTGCCAGGGAACACCTGTGAAACCAAGCAGCTGCGTGGAGGTCTGCCCCAAACTTCCCCCACACAGTCAGCCGTGTTCCGGTATTCTGAGTTTGGGTAGGTTCCGTCTTCTGCCTGCAGCACCCGGGATCACCTAAGAATCTTTCGCGTGTCTTCCCCGAGTCCCTCCCTGTGCGGGCTGTCGGGGAAATGCGGGGGTTGGGTTGGAAATGCAGGTAGCATCTAGTGCCTCTCCCTGGACAGGGGAGATTATTAGCGGACTTCCCCCTGCCAGGGAACACCTGTGACACCAGGCAGCTGCGTGGAGGTCGGCCCCAAACCTCCCCCACACAGACAGACGTATTCCGGAATTCTGAGTGTCTGGTGGTTCCGTCTTCTCTATGCAGCACCCGGGATAACCTAGGAGCCCTTCACGTGTCTTCCCCGAGGGCCTTACATTGCGGGCTGCCGGGGAAATGCGGGAGTTGTGCTAGAAATGCAGGTAGCATCTAGTGCCTCCCCCTGGACTCGGGAGGTAATAAGCGGACTTCCCCCTGCCAGGGAACACCTGTGAAACCAGGCAGCTGGGTGGAAGTCGGCCCCAAACCTCCCCCACACAGTCAGCCGTGTTCCGGAATTCTGAGTGTGTGGTGGTTCCGTCTTCTCTATGCAGCACCAGGGATAAACTAGGAGCCCTCCGCGTGTCTTCCCCGAGGGCCTTACATTGCGGGCTGCCGGGGAAATGCGGGAGTTGTGCTAGAAATGCAGGTAGCATCTAGTGCCTCCCCTTGGACAGGGGAGGTAATTAGCGGACTTCCCCCTGCCAGGGAACACCTGTGACACCAGGCAGCTGCGTGAAAGGCGTCCCCGAACCTCCACCACACAGTCAGAAGTGTTCCGGAATTCTGAGTGTGGGGAGGTTCCGTCTTCTGTCTGCAGCACCCGGGATCTCCTAGGAGCCCTTCGCGTGTCTTCACCGAGTGCCTCCCTGTGCGGGCTGCAGGGGAATGAGGGGGTTGGGCTGGAAATGGAAGTAGCATCTAGTGCCTCCCCCTTGACAGGGGAGGTAATTAGCGGACTTCCCCCTGCCAGGGAACACCTGTGACACCAGGCAGCTGCGTGGAGGGCGGCCCCGAACCTCCACCACACAGTCAGAAGTGTTCCGGAATTCTGAGTTTGGGGAGGTTCCGTCTTCTGTCTGCAGCACCCGGGATCACCTCGGAGACCTTCGTGTGTCTTCCCCGAGTGCCTCCCAGTGCGGGCTGACGGGGAAAAGCGGGGTTTGTGCTGGAAATGCAGGTAGCATCTAGTGACTCTCCCTGGACTCGGGAGGTAATTAGCGGAATTCCCCCTGCCAGAGAACACCTGTGACACCAGGCAGCTGCGTGGAGGGCGGCCCCAAAATTCCCTCACACAGTCAGACGTTTTCCGGAATTCTGAATGTGGAGAGGTTCCGTCATCCCTATGCAGCACCCGGGATAACCTAGGAGCCCTTCGCCTGTCTTCCCCGAGTGCCTTCCAGTGCGGGCTGCCGGGGAAAACCGGGGGTTGGGCTGGAAATGCAGGTAGCATCTAGTGCCTCCCCCTGGACAGTGGAGGTAATTAGCGGACTTCCCCCTGCCAGGGAACACCTGTGACACCAGGCAGCTGCGTGGAGGGCGGCCCCAATGTTCCCTCACATAGTCAGGCGTTTTCCGGAATTCTGAATGTGGGGAGGTTCCGTCATCTCTATGCAGCACCCGGGATAAGCTAGGAGAACTTCGCGTGTCTTCCTCGAGTGCCTCCCAGTTCGGGCTGGCGGGGAAAGGCGGGATTTGGGCTGGAAATGCAGGTAGCATCTAGTGACTCCCCCTGGACTCGGGAGGTAATTAGCGGACTTCCCCCTGCCAGGGAACACCTGTGACACCAGGCAGCTTCGTGGAGGGCGGCCCCAAACCTCCCCCACACAGTCAGCCGTATTCCGGAATTCTGAGTGTCTGGTGGTTCCGTCTTCTCTATGCAGCATCCGGGATAACCTAGGAGCCCTTCGCGTGTCTTCCCGAGTGCCTCCCAGTTCGGGCTGCCGGGGAAACCCGGGGGTTGGGCTGGAAATGCAGGTAGCATCTAGTGCCTCCCCCTGTAGAGGAGAAGAAATTAGCGGACTTCCCCCTGCCAGGGAAAACCTGTGACACCAGGCAGCTGCGTGGAAGTCGGCCCCAAACTTCCACCACACACTCAGCCATGTTCCGGAATTCAGAGTTTTGGGAGGTTCCGTCATCTGTCTGCAGCACCCGGGATCTCCTAGGAGCCCTTTGCGTGTCTTCCCCGAGTGCCTGCCGGTGCGGGATGCCGGGGAATGAGTGGGTTGGGCTGGAAATGCTGGTAACATCTAGTGCCTCTCCCTGGACAGGGGAGGTAATTAGCGGAATTCTCCCTGCCAGGGAACACCTGTGAAAACAGGCAGCTGCGTGGATCGTAGCCCGGAAGCTCCACCACAAATTTAGCATTGTTACGGAATTCTGAGTGTTGGGAGGATCCGTCATCTGTCTGCAGCACCTGGGATCTCCTAGGAGCCCTTCGCGTGTCTTCCCCGAGTGCCTCCCACTGCGGGCTGCCGGGGAAATGCGGGTTTTGTGCTGGAAATGCAGGTAGCATCTAGTGACTCGCCCTGGACTCGGGAGGTAATTAGCGGAATTCACCCTGAAAGGGAACACCTGTGACAACAGCAGCTGCGTGGTGGGCGGCCCCAAAGCTCCCCCACACAGTCAGCAATTTTCCGGAATTCTGAATGTGGGGAGGTTCCGTCATCTCTATGCAGCACCCGGGATAACCTAGGAGCCCTTCGCGTGTCTTCCCCGAGTGCCTCCCAGTGCGGACTGGCGGGGAAAAGAGAGGTTTGGGCTGTAAATGCAGGTAGCATCTAGAGCCTCCCCCTGGAGAGGAGAAGTAATTAGCGGAATTCCCCCTGTCAGGGAACACCTGTGAAAATGGGCAGCTGCGTGGAGGGCGGCCCCAAATCTCCAATACAGACAGTCATGTTCCGGAATTCTGTGTGTGGGGAGGTTCCGTCTTCTGTCTGCAGCACCCGGGATTTCTTAGGAGCCCTTCGCGTGTTTTCCCCGAGTGTCTCCCAATGCGGGCTGGCGGGGAAAAGAGAGGTTTGGCCTGTAAATGCAGGTGGCATCTAGTGACTCCAACTGGACTCGGGAGGTAATTAGCGGACTTCCCCCTGCTAGGGAACACCTGTGACAACAGGCAGCTGCGTGGATGTTGGCCTAAAACCTCCCCCACACAGTCAGCCTTGTTCCGGAATTCTGAGTGTGGGGAGGTTCCATATTCTGTCTGCAGCACCCGGGATCGCCTAGGAGCCCTTCGCGTGTTTTCCCCTAGTCCCTCACAGTGCGGGCTGCCGGGGAAAGGCGGGGGTTGGGCTGGAAATGCAGGTAGCATCTAGTGCCTCCCCCTGGACTCGGGAGGTAATTAGTGGACTTCTCCCTGCCAGGGAACACCTGTGAAACCAAGCAGCTGCGTGGAGGTCTGCCCCAAACTTCCCCCACACAGTCAGCCGTGTTCCGGTATTCTGAGTGTGGGTAGGTTCCGTCTTCTGCCTGCAGCACCCGGGATCACCTAAGAATCTTTCGCGTGTCTTCCCCGAGTCCCTCCCTGTGCGGGCTGTCGGGGAAATGCGGGGGTTGGGTTGGAAATGCAGGTAGCATCTAGTGCCTCTCCCTGGACAGGGGAGGTTATTAGCGGACTTCCCCCTGCCAGGGAACACCTGTGACACCAGGCAGCTGCGTGGAGGTCGGCCCCAAACCTCCCCCACACAGACAGTCGTATTCCGGAATTCTGAGTGTCTGGTGGTTCCGTCTTCTCTATGCAGCACCCGGGATAACCTAGGAGCCCTTCACGTGTCTTCCCCGAGGGCCTTACATTGCGGGCTGCCGGGGAAATGCGGGAGTTGTGCTAGAAATGCAGGTAGCATCTAGTGCCTCCCCCTGGACTCGGGAGGTAATAAGCGGACTTCCCCCTGCCAGGGAACACCTGTGAAACCAGGCAGCTGGGTGGAAGTCGGCCCCAAACCTCCCCCACACAGTCAGCCGTGTTCCGGAATTCTGAGTGTGTGGTGGTTCCGTCTTCTCTATGCAGCACTAGGGATAAACTAGGAGCCCTCCGCGTGTCTTCCCCGAGGGCCTTACATTGCGGGCTGCCGGGGAAATGCGGGAGTTGTGCTAGAAATGCAGGTAGCATCTAGTGCCTCCCCTTGGACAGGGGAGGTAATTAGCGGACTTCCCCCTGCCAGGGAACACCTGTGACACCAGGCAGCTGCGTGAAAGGCGTCCCCGAACCTCCACCACACAGTCAGAAGTGTTCCGGAATTCTGAGTGTGGGGAGGTTCCGTCTTCTGTCTGCAGCACCCGGGATCTCCTAGGAGCCCTTCGCGTGTCTTCACCGAGTGCCTCCCTGTGCGGGCTGCAGGGGAATGAGGGGGTTGGGCTGGAAATGGAGGTAGAATGTAGTGCCTCCCCCTTGACAGGGGAGGAAATTAGCGGAATTCCCCCTGCCGGGGAACACCTGTGACACCAGGCAGCTGCGTGAAAGGCGGCCCCGAACCTACACCACACAGTCAGCAGTGTTCCGGATTTCTGAGTGTGGGGAGGTTCCGTCTTCTGTCTGCAGCACCCGGGATCTCCTAGGTGCCTTTCGCTTGTCTTCCCCGAGTGCCTCCCAGTGCGGGCTGACGGGGAATGGCGGGGTTTGGGCTGGAAATACAGGTAGCATCTAGTGACTCCCCCTGGACTTGGGAGGTTATTAGCGGACTTCCCCCTGCCAAGGAACACATGTGACACCAGGCAGCTGCGTGGAGGGCGGCCCCAAACCTCCCCCACACAGTCAGCCGTGATCCAGAATTCTGAGTGTGGGGAGGTTCCGTCTTCTGTCTGCAGCACCCGGGATCTCCTAGGATCCCTTTGCGTGTCTTCACCGAGTGCCTCCCTGTGCGGGCTGCAGGGGAATGAGGGGGTTGGGCTGGAAATGGAAGTAGCATCTAGTGCCTCCCCCTTGACAGGGGAGGTAATTAGCGGACTTCCCCCTGCCAGGGAACACCTGTGACACCAGGCAGCTGCGTGGAGGGCGGCCCCGAACCTCCACCACACAGTCAGAAGTGTTCCGGAATTCTGAGTTTGGGGAGGTTCCGTCTTCTGTCTGCAGCACCCGGGATCACCTCGGAGACCTTCGTGTGTCTTCCCCGAGTGCCTCCCATTGCGGGCTTACGGGGAAAAGCGGGGTTTGTGCTGGAAATGCAGGTAGCATCTAGTGACTCTCCCTGGACTCGGGAGGTAATTAGCGGAATTCCCCCTGCCAGAGAACACCTGTGACACCAGGCAGCTGCGTGGAGTGCGGCCCCAAAATTCCCTCACACAGTCAGACGTTTTCCGGAATTCTGAATGTGGAGAGGTTCCGTCATCCCTATGCAGCACCCGGGATAACCTAGGAGCCCTTCGCCTGTCTTCCCCGAGTGCCTTCCAGTGCGGGCTGCCGGGGAAAACCGGGGGTTGGGCTGGAAATGCAGGTAGCATCTAGTGCCTCCCCCTGGACAGTGGAGGTAATTAGCGGACTTCCCCCTGCCAGGGAACACCTGTGACACCAGGCAGCTGCGTGGAGGGCGGCCCCAATGTTCCCTCACATAGTCAGGCGTTTTCCGGAATTCTGAATGTGGGGAGGTTCCGTCATCTCTATGCAGCACCCGGGATAAGCTAGGAGAACTTCGCGTGTCTTCCTCGAGTGCCTCCCAGTTCGGGCTGGCGGGGAAAGGCGGGATTTGGGCTGGAAATGCAGGTAGCATCTAGTGACTCCCCCTGGACTCGGGAGGTAATTAGCGGACTTCCCCCTGCCAGGGAACACCTGTGACACCAGGCAGCTTCGTGGAGGGCGGCCCCAAACCTCCCCCACACAGTCAGCCGTATTCCGGAATTCTGAGTGTCTGGTGGTTCCGTCTTCTCTATGCAGCATCCGGGATAACCTAGGAGCCCTTCGCGTGTCTTCCCGAGTGCCTCCCAGTTCGGGCTGCCGGGGAAACCCGGGGGTTGGGCTGGAAATGCAGGTAGCATCTAGTGCCTCCCCCTGTAGAGGAGAAGAAATTAGCGGACTTCCCCCTGCCAGGGAAAACCTGTGACACCAGGCAGCTGCGTGGAAGTCGGCCCCAAACTTCCACCACACACTCAGCCATGTTCCGGAATTCAGAGTTTTGGGAGGTTCCGTCATCTGTCTGCAGCACCCGGGATCTCCTAGGAGCCCTTTGCGTGTCTTCCCCGAGTGCCTGCCGGTGCGGGATGCCGGGGAATGAGTGGGTTGGGCTGGAAATGCTGGTAACATCTAGTGCCTCTCCCTGGACAGGGGAGGTAATTAGCGGAATTCTCCCTGCCAGGGAACACCTGTGAAAACAGGCAGCTGCGTGGATCGTAGCCCGGAAGCTCCACCACAAATTTAGCATTGTTACGGAATTCTGAGTGTTGGGAGGATCCGTCATCTGTCTGCAGCACCTGGGATCTCCTAGGAGCCCTTCGCGTGTCTTCCCCGAGTGCCTCCCACTGCGGGCTGCCGGGGAAATGCGGGGAGATGGCTGGAATTGCAGGTAGCATCTAGTGCCTCTTCCTGGACAGGGGAGGTAATTAGCGGACTTCCCCCTCCTAGGGAACACCTTTGACACCAGGCAGCTGCGTGGTGGTCGGCCCCAAACCTCCCCAACACAGTCAGCCGTGTTCCGGATTTCTGAGTGTGTGGTGGATCCGTCATCTCTATGCAGCACCTGGGATAACCTAGGAGGCTTTCGCGGGTCTTCCCCGAGTGCCTTACATTGCGGGCTGCCGGGGAAATGCCGGAGTTGTGCTAGAAATGCAGGTAGCATCTAGTGCCTCTCCCTGGACAGGGGAGGTAGTTAGCGGACTTCCCCCTGCCAGTGAACACCTGTGAACACCAGGCAGTTGCGTGGAGGGCGGCCCCAATTCTCCCCCACACAGTCAGCCATGTTCCAGAATTCTGAGTGGTGGGAGATTCCGTCATCTGTCTGCAGAACCCGGGATCTCCTAGGAGTCTTTCGCGTGTCTTCCCCGAGTTCCTCACAGTGAAGGCTGCCGGGGAAAGGCGGGGGTTGGGCTGGAAATGCAGGTAGCATCTAGTGACTCCCCCTGGACTCGGGAGGTAATTAGTGGACTTCCCCCTGCCAGGGAACACCTGTGAAACCAAGTAGCTTCGTGGAGGGCTGCCCCAAACTTCCCCAACACAGTCAGCCGTGTTCCGGTATTCTGAGTGTGGGGAGGTTCCGTCTTCTGTCTGCAGCACCCGGGATCAAATAAGAGTCTTTCGCGTGTCTTCCCCGAGTCCCTCCCTGTGCGGGCTGCGGGGAAATGCGGGCGTTGGGCTGGAAATGCAGGTAGCATCTAGTGCCTCCCTCTGGACTCGGAGGTAATTAGCGGACTTCCCCCTGCCAGGGAACACCTGTGACACCAGGCAGCTACGTGGAGGGCGGCCCCAAACCTCCCCCACACAGTCAGCCGTGATCCAAAATTCTGAGTGTGGGGAGGTTCCGTCTTCTGTCTGCAGCACCTGGGATATCCTAGGAGCCCATCGCGGATCTTCACCGAGGCCCTCCCGTTGCGGGCTGCAGGGGAATGAGGGGGTTGGCCTGGAAATGCAGGTAGCATCTAGTGCCTCCCCCTTGACAGGGGAGTTAATTAGCGGACTTCCCCCTGCCAGGGAACACCTGTGACACCAGGCAGCTGCGTGGAGGGCGGCCCCGAACCTCCACCACACAGTCAGAAGTGTTCCGGAATTCTGAGTTTGGGGAGGTTCCGTCTTCTGTCTGCAGCACCCGGGATCACATCGGAGACCTTCACGTGTCTTCCCCGAGTGCCTCCCAGTGCGGGCTGACGGGGAAAAGCGGGGTTTGTGCTGGAAATGCAGGTAGCATCTAGTGACTCTCCCTGGACTCGGGAGGTAATTAGCGGAATTCCCCCTGCCAGGGAACACCTGTAACAACAGGCAGCTGCGTGGATCGTAGCCCGGAAGCTCCACCACAAATTTAGCATTGTTACGGAATTCTGAGTGTTGGGAGGATCCGTCATCTGTCTGCAGCACCTGGGATCTCCTAGGAGCCCTTCGCGTGTCTTCCCCGAGTGCCTCCCACTGCGGGCTGCCGGGGAAATGCGGGGAGTTGGCTGGAATTGCAGGTAGCATCTAGTGCCTCTTCCTGGACAGGGGAGGTAATTAGCGGAATTTCCCCTGCCAGGGAACACCTGTGACACCAGGCAGCTGCGTGAAATGCGGGCCCCGAACCTCCACCACACAGTCAGAAGTGTTCCGGAATTCTGAGTGTGGGAGGTTCCGTCTTCTGTCTGCAGCACCCGGGATCTCCTAGGAGCCCTTTGCGTGTCTTCACCGAGTGCCTCCCTGTGCGGGCTGCAGGGGAATGAGGGGGTTGGGCTGGAAATGGAAGTAGCATCTAGTGCCTCCCCCTTGACAGGGGAGGTAATTAGCGGACTTCCCCCTGCCAGGGAACACCTGTGACACCAGGCAGCTGCGTGGAGGGCGGCCCCGAACCTCCACCACACAGTCAGAAGTGTTCCGGAATTCTGAGTTTGGGGGGTTCCGTCTTCTGTCTGCAGCACACGGGATCACCTCGGAGACCTTCGTGTGTCTTCCCCGAGTGCCTCCCAGTGCGGGCTGACGGGGAAAAGCGGGGTTTGTGCTGGAAATGCAGGTAGCATCTAGGACTCTCCCTGGACTCGGGGGAGGTAATTAGCGGAATTCCCCCTGCCAGAGAACACCTGTGACACCAGGCAGCTGCGTGGAGTGCGGCCCCAAAATTCCCTCACACAGTCAGACGTTTCCGGAATTCTGAATGTGGAGAGGTTCCGTCATCCCTATGCAGCACCCGGGATAACCTAGGAGCCCTTCGCCTGTCTTCCCCGAGTGCCTTCCAGTGCGGGCTGCCGGGGAAAACGGGGGTTGGGCTGGAATGCAGGTAGCATCTAGTGCCTCCCCTGGACAGTGGAGGTAATTAGCGGACTTCCCCCTGCCAGGGAACACCTGTGACACCAGGCAGCTGCGTGGAGGGCGGCCCCAATGTTCCCTCACATAGTCAGGCGTTTTCCGGAATTCTGAATGTGGGGAGGTTCCGTCATCTCTATGCAGCACCCGGGATAAGCTAGGAGAACTTCGCGTGCCTTCCTCGAGTGCCTCCCAGTTCGGGCTGGCGGGGAAAGGCGGGATTTGGGCTGGAAATGCAGGTAGCATCTAGTGACTCCCCCTGGACTCGGGAGGTAATTAGCGGACTTCCCCCTGCCAGGGAACACCTGTGACACCAGGCAGCTTCGTGGAGGGCGGCCCCAAACCTCCCCCACACAGTCAGCCGTATTCCGGAATTCTGAGTGTCTGGTGGTTCCGTCTTCTCTATGCAGCACCCGGGATAACCTAGGAGCCCTTCGCGTGTCTTCCCGAGTGCCTCCCAGTTCGGGCTGCCGGGGAAACCCGGGGGTTGGGCTGGAAATGCAGGTAGCATCTTGTGCCTCCCCCTGTAGAGGAGAAGAAATTAGCGGACTTCCCCCTGCCAGGGAAAACCTGTGACACCAGGCAGCTGCGTGGAAGTCGGCCCCAAACTTCCACCACACACTCAGCCATGTTCCGGAATTCAGAGTTTTGGGAGGTTCCGTCATCTGTCTGCAGCACCCGGGATCTCCTAGGAGCCCTTTGCGTGTCTTCCCCGAGTGCCTCCCGGTGCGGGATGCCGGGGAATGAGTGGGTTGGGCTGGAAATGCTGGTAACATCTAGTGCCTCTCCCTGGACAGGGGAGGTAATTAGCGGAATTCTCCCTGCCAGGGAACACCTGTGAAAACAGGCAGCTGCGTGGATCGTAGCCCGGAAGCTCCACCACAAATTTAGCATTGTTACGGAATTCTGAGTGTTGGGAGGATCCGTCATCTGTCTGCAGCACCTGGGATCTCCTAGGAGCCCTTCGCGTGTCTTCCCCGAGTGCCTCCCACTGCGGGCTGCCGGGGAAATGCGGGGAGATGGCTGGAATTGCAGGTAGCATCTAGTGCCTCTTCCTGGACAGGGGAGGTAGTTAGCGGACTTCCCCCTGCCAGTGAACACCTGTGAACACCAGGCAGTTGCGTAGTGGTCGGCCCCAAACCTCCCCAACACAGTCAGCCGTGTTCCGGATTTCTGAGTGTGTGGTGGATCCGTCATCTCTATGCAGCACCTGGGATAACCTAGGAGGCTTTCGCGGGTCTTCCCCGAGTGCCTTACATTGCGGGCTGCCGGGGAAATGCCGGAGTTGTGCTAGAAATGCAGGTAGCATCTAGTGCCTCTCCCTGGACAGGGGAGGTAGTTAGCGGACTTCCCCCTGCCAGTGAACACCTGTGAACACCAGGCAGTTGCGTGGAGGGCGGCCCCAATTCTCCCCCACACAGTCAGCCATGTTCCAGAATTCTGAGTGGTGGGAGATTCCGTCATCTGTCTGCAGAACCCGGGATCTCCTAGGAGTCTTTCGCGTGTCTTCCCCGAGTTCCTCACAGTGAAGGCTGCCGGGGAAAGGCGGGGGTTGGGCTGGAAATGCAGGTAGCATCTAGTGACTCCCCCTGGACTCGGGAGGTAATTAGTGGACTTCCCCCTGCCAGGGAACACCTGTGAAACCAAGTAGCTTCGTGGAGGGCTGCCCCAAACTTCCCCAACACAGTCAGCCGTGTTCCGGTATTCTGAGTGTGGGGAGGTTCCGTCTTCTGTCTGCAGCACCCGGGATCAAATAAGAGTCTTTCGCGTGTCTTCCCCGAGTCCGTCCCTGTGCGGGCTGCGGGGAAATGCGGGCGTTGGGCTGGAAATGCAGGTAGCATCTAGTGCCTCCCTCTGGACTCGGAGGTAATTAGCGGACTTCCCCCTGCCAGGGAACACCTGTGACACCAGGCAGCTAGCGTGGAGGGCGGCCCCGAACCTCCCCCACACAGTCAGAAGTGATTCCAGGAATTCTGAGTGTGGGGAGGTTCCGTCTTCTGTCTGCAGCACCTGGGATATCCTAGGAGCCCATCGCGTATCTTCACCGAGGCCCTCCCGTTGCGGGCTGCAGGGGAATGAGGGGGTTGGCCTGGAAATGCAGGTAGCATCTAGTGCCTCCCCCTTGACAGGGGAGGTAATTAGCGGACTTCCCCCTGCCAGGGAACACCTGTGACATCAGGCAGCTGCGTGGAGGGCGGCCCCGAACCTCCACCACACAGTCAGAAGTGTTCCGGAATTCTGAGTTTGGGGAGGTTCCGTCTTCTGTCTGCAGCACCCGGGATCACATCGGAGACCTTCACGTGTCTTCCCCGAGTGCCTCCCAGTGCGTGCTGACGGGGAAAAGCGGGGTTTGTGCTGGAAATGCAGGTAGCATCTAGTGACTCTCCCTGGACTCGGGAGGTAATTAGCGGAATTCCCCCTGCCAGGGAACACCTGTAACAACAGGCAGCTGCGTGGATCGTAGCCCGGAAGCTCCACCACAAATTTAGCATTGTTACGGAATTCTGAGTGTTGGGAGGATCCGTCATCTGTCTGCAGCACCTGGGATCTCCTAGGAGCCCTTCGCGTGTCTTCCCCGAGTGCCTCCCACTGCGGGCTGCCGGGGAAATGCGGGGAGTTGGCTGGAATTGCAGGTAGCATCTAGTGCCTCTTCCTGGGACAGGGGAGGTAATTAGCGGAATTTCCCCTGCCAGGGAACACCTGTGACACCAGGCAGCTGCTGGTGGTCGGCCCCAACCTCCCCAACACAGTCAGCCGTTTCCGGAATTCTGAGTGTGTGGTGGTTCCGTCATCTCTATGCAGCACCCTGGATACCTAGGAGGCTTTCGCGGGTCTTCCCGAGTGCCTTACATTGCGGGCTGCCGGGGAAGCCGGAGTTGGTGCTAGAAATGCAGGTAGCATCTAGTGCCTCTCCTGGACAGGGGAGGTAGTTAGCGACATCCCCTTGCCAGTGAACACTGTGAACACCAGGCAGTTGCGTGGAGGGCGGCCCCAAACTTCCCCCACACAGTCAGCCGTGTTCCGGTATTCTGATTGTGGGGAGGTTCCGTCATCTGTCTGCAGCACCCGGGATCAATAGGAGTCTTCGCTGCCTTCCTCGAGTGCCTCCCAGTTCGGGCTGGCGGGGAAAGGCGGGATTTGGGCTGGAATGCAGGTAGCATCTAGTGACTCCCCCTGGACTCGGGAGGTAATTAGCGGACTTCCCCCTGCCAGGGAACACCTGTGACACCAGGCAGCTTCGTGGAGGGCGGCCCCAAACCTCCCCACACAGTCAGCCGTATTCCGGAATTCTGAGTGTCTGGTGGTTCCGTCTTCTCTATGCAGCACCCGGGATAACCTAGGAGCCCTTCGCGTGTCTTCCCGAGTGCCTCCAGTTCGGGCTGCCGGGGAAACCCGGGGGTTGGGCTGGAAATGCAGGTAGCATCTAGTGCCTCCCCCTGTAGAGGAGAAGAAATTAGCGGACTTCCCCCTGCCAGGGAAAACCTGTGACACCAGGCAGCTGCGTGGAAGTCGGCCCCAAACTTCCACCACACACTCAGCCATGTTCCGGAATTCAGAGTTTTGGGAGGTTCCGTCATCTGTCTGCAGAACCCGGGATCTCCTAGGAGTCTTTCGCGTGTCTTCCCCGAGTTCCTCCCAGTGCGGGCTGCCGGGGAAAGGCGGGGGTTGGGCTGGAAATGCAGGTAGCATCTAGTGCCTCCCCCTGGACTCGGGAGGTAATTAGTGGACTTCCCCCTGCCAGGGAACACCTGTGAAACCAAGCAGCTTCGTGGAGGGCTGCCCCAAACTTCCCCCACACAGTCAGCCGTGTTCCGGTATTCTGAGTGTGGGGAGGTTCCGTCTTCTGTCTGCAGCACCCGGGATCAAATAAGAGTCTTTCGCGTGTCTTCCCGAGTCCCTCCCTGTGCGGGCTGCGGGGAAATGCGGGGGTTGGGCTGGAAATGCAGGTAGCATCTAGTGCCTCCCCCTGGACTCGGAGGTAATTAGCGGACTTCCCCCTGCCAGGGAACACCTGTGACACCAGGCAGCTGCGTGGAGGGCGGCTAAAAACCTCCCCCACACAGTCAGCCGTGATCCAGAATTCTGAGTGTGGGGAGGTTCCGTCTTCTGTCTGCAGCACCCGGGATCTCCTAGGAGCCCTTCGCGTATCTTCCCCGAGGCCCTCCCGTTGCGGGCTGCAGGGAAAAGCGGGGTTTGTGCTGGAAATGCAGGTAGCATCTAGTGACTCTCCCTGGACTCGGGAGGTAATTAGCGGAATTCCCCCTGCCAGAGAACACCTGTGACACCAGGCAGCTGCGTGGAGTGCGGCCCCAAAATTCCCTCACACAGTCAGACGTTTTCCGGAATTCTGAATGTTGGGAGGTTCCGTCATCTCTATGCAGCACCTGGGATAACCTAGGAGCCCTTCGCCTGTCTTCCCCGAGTGCCTTCCAGTGCGGGCTGCCGGGGAAAACCGGGGGTTGGCCTGGAAATGCAGGTAGCATCTAGTGCCTCCCCCTTGACAGGGGAGGTAATTAGCGGACTTCCCCCTGCCAGGGAACACCTGTTACACCAGGCAGCTGCGTGGAGGTCGGCCCAAAAGTTCCCACACACAGTCAGCCGTTTTCCGGAATTCTGAATGTGGGAAGTTCCGTCATCTCTATGCAGCACCCGGGATTATCTAGGAGACCTTCGCGTGTCTTCCCAGAGTGCCTCCCAGTGCGGGCTTGCGGGGAAATGCGGGTTTTGGGCTGGAAATGCAGGTAGCATCTAGTGACTCGCCCTGGACTCGGGAGGTAATTAGCGGAATTCCCCCTGCCAGGGAACACCTGTGACAACAGGCAGCTGCGTGGTGGGCGGCCCCAAAGCTCCCCCACACAGTCAGCCATTTTCCGGAATTCTGAATGTGGGGAGGTTCCGTCATCTCTATGCAGCACCCGGGATAACCTAGGAGCCCTTCGCGTGTCTTCCCCGAGTGCCTCCCAGTGCGGGCTGGCGGGGAAAGGAGAGGTTTGGGCTGTAAATGCAGGTAGCATCTAGAGCCTCCCCCTGGAGAGGAGAAGTAATTAGCGGAATTCCCCCTGTCAGGGAACACCTGTGAAAATGGGCAGCTGCGTGGAGGGCGGCCCCAAATCTCCAACACAGACAGTCATGTTCCGGAATTCTGAGTGTGGGGAGGTCCCGTCATCTGTCTGCAGCACCCGGGATCTCTTAGGAGCCCTTCGCGTGTCTTCCCCGAGTGCCTCCCGGTGCGGGATGCCGGGGAATGAGTGGGTTGGGCTGGAAATGCTGGTAACATCTAGTGCCTCCCCCTGGACAGGGGAGGTAATTAGCGGAATTCCCCCTGCCAGGGAACACCTGTAACAACAGGCAGCTGCGTGGATCGTAGCCCGGAAGCTCCACCACAAATTTAGCATTGTTACGGAATTCTGAGTGTTGGGAGGATCCGTCATCTGTCTGCAGCACCTGGGATCTCCTAGGAGCCCTTCGCGTGTCTTTCCCGAGTGCCTCCCACTGCGGGCTGCCGGGGAAATGTGGGGAGTTGGCTGGAATTGCAGGTAGCATCTAGTGCCTCTTCCTGGACAGGGGAGGTAATTAGCGGACTTCCCCCTCCTAGGGAACACCTGTGACACCAGGCAGCTGCGTGGTGGTCGGCCCCAAACCTCCCCAACACAGTCAGCCGTGTTCCGGAATTCTGAGTGTGTGGTGGTTCCGTCATCTCTATGCAGCACCTGGGATAACCTAGGAGGCTTTCGCGGGTCTTCCCCGAGTGCCTTACATTGCCGGCTGCCGGGGAAATGCCGGAGTTGTGCTAGAAATGCAGGTAGCATCTAGTGCCTCTCCCTGGACAGGGGAGGTAGTTAGCGGACATCCCCTTGCCAATGAACACCTGTGAACACCAGGCAGTTGCGTGGAGGGCGGCCCCAAATCTCCCCCACACAGTCAGCCATGTTCCAGAATTCTGAGTGGTGGGAGATTCCGTCATCTGTCTGCAGAACCCGGGATCTCCTAGGAGTCTTTCGCGTGTCTTCCCCGAGTTCCTCCCAGTGCGGGCTGCCGGGGAAAGGCGGGGGTTGGGCTGGAAATGCAGGTAGCATCTAGTGCCTCCCCCTGGACTCGGGAGGTAATTAGTGGACTTCCCCCTGCCAGGGAACACCTGTGAAACCAAGCAGCTGCTTGGAGGGCTGCCCCAAACTTCCCCCACACAGTCAGCCGTGTTCCGGTATTCTGAGTGTGGGGAGGTTCCGTCTTCTGTCTGCAGCACCCGGGATCAAATAAGAGTCTTTCGCGTGTCTTCCCCGAGTCCTTCCCTGTGCGGGCTGCGGGGAAATGCGGGGGTTGGGCTGGAAATGCAGGTAGCATCAAGTGCCTCCCCCTGGACTCGGAGGTAATTAGCGGACTTCCCCCTGCTAGGGAACACCTGTGACACCAGGCAGCTGCGTGGAGGGCGGCCAAAAACCTCCCCCACACAGTCAGCCGTGATCCAGAATTCTGAGTGTGGGGAGGTTCCGTCTTCTGTCTGCAGCACCTGGGATCTCCTAGGAGCCCTTCGCGTATCTTCCCCGAGGCCCTCCCGTTGCGGGCTGCAGGGGAATGAGGGGGTTGGCCTGGAAATGCAGGTAGCATCTAGTGCCTCCCCCTTGACAAGGGAGGTAATTAGCGGACTTCCCCCTGCCAGGGAACACCTGTGACACCAGGCAGCTGCGTGGAGGGCGGCCCCGAACCTCCACCACACAGTCAGAAGTGTTCCGGAATTCTGAATGTGGGAAGTTCCGTCATCTCTATGCAGCACCCCGGGATAAATTGGAGACCTTCGCGTGTCTTCCCAGAGTGCCTCCCAGTGCGGGCTTGCGGGGAAATGCGGGTTTTGGGCTGGAAATGCAGGTAGCATCTAGTGACTCGCCCTGGACTCGGGAGGTAATTAGCCGAATTCCCCCTGCCAGGGAACACCTGTGACAACAGGCAGCTGCGTGGTGGGCGGCCCCGAACCTCCACCACACAGTCAGAAGTGTTCCGGAATTCTGAGTTTGGGGAGGTTCCGTCTTCTGTCTGCAGCACCCGGGATCACCTCGGAGACCTTCGCGTGTCTTCCCCGAGTGCCTCCCAGTGCGGGCTGACGGGGAAAAGCGGGGTTTGTGCTGGAAATGCAGGTAGCATCTAGTGCCTCTCCCTGGACAGGGGAGGTAATTAGCGGACTTCCCCCTCCCAGGGAACACCTGTGACACCAGGCAGCTGCGTGGAGGTCGGCCCAAAACTTCCCACACACAGTCAGCCGTTTTCCGGAATTCTGAATGTGGGAAGTTCCCTCATCTCTATGCAGCACCCGGGATAAACTAGGAGACCTTCGCGTGTCTTCCCAGAGTGCCTCCCAGTGCGGGCTTGCGGGGAAATGCGGGTTTTGGGCTGGAAATGCAGGTAGCATCTAGTGACTCGCCCTGGACTCGGGAGGTAATTAGCGGAATTCCCCCTGCCAGGGAACACCTGTGACAACAGGCAGCTGCGTGGAGGGCGGCACCGAACCTCCACCACACAGTCAGAAGTGTTCCGGAATTCTGAGTTTGGGGAGGTTCCGTCTTCTGTCTGCAGCACCCGGGATCACCTCGGAGACATTCGCGTGTCTTCCCCGAGTGCCTCCCAGTGCGGGCTGACGGGGAAAAGCGGGGTTTGTGCTGGAAATGCAGGTAGCATCTAGTGCCTCTCCCTGGACAGGGGAGGTAATTAGCGGACTTCCCCCTCCCAGGGAACACCTGTGACACCAGGCAGCTGCGTGGAGGTCGGCCCAAAAGTTCCCACACACAGTCAGCCATTTTCCGGAATTCTGAATGTGGGGAGGTTCCGTCATCTCTATGCAGCACCCGGGATAACCTAGGAGCCCTTCGCGTGTCTTCCCCGAGTGCCTCCCAGTGCGGGCTGGCGGGGAAAAGAGAGGTTTGGGCTGTAAATGCAGGTAGCATCTAGAGCCTCCCCCTGGAGAGGAGAAGTAATTAGAGGAATTCCCCCTGTCAGGGAACACCTGTGAAAATGGGCAGCTGCGTGGAGGGCGGCCCCAAATCTCCAACACAGACAGTCATGTTCCGGAATTCTGAGTGTGGGGAGGTCCCGTCATCTGTCTGCAGCACCCGGGATCTCTTAGGAGCCCTTCGCGTGTCTTCCCCGAGTGCCTCCCGGTGCGGGATGCCGGGGAATGAGTGGGTTGGGCTGGAAATGCTGGTAACATCTAGTGCCTCCCCCTGGACAGGGGAGGTTATTAGCGGAATTCCCCCTGCCAGGGAACACCTGTAACAACAGGCAGCTGCGTGGATCGTAGCCCAGAAGCTCCACCACAAATTTAGCATTGTTACGGAATTCTGAGTGTTGGGAGGATCCGTCATCTGTCTGCATCACCTGGGATCTCCTAGGAGCCCTTCGCGTGTCTTCCCCGAGTGCCTCCCACTGCGGGCTGCCGGGGAAATGCGGGGAGTTGGCTGGAATTGCAGGTAGCATCTAGTGCCTCTTCCTGGACAGGGGAGGTAATTAGCGGACTTCCCTCTCCTAGGGAACACCTGTGACACCAGGCAGCTGCGTGGTGGTCGGCCCCAAACCTCCCCAACACAGTCAGCCGTGTTCCGGAATTCTGAGTGTGTGGTGGTTCCGTCATCTCTATGCAGCACCTGGGATAACCTAGGAGGCTTTCGCGGGTCTTCCCCGAGTGCCTTACATTGCGGGCTGCCGGGGAAATGCCGGAGTTGTGCTAGAAATGCAGGTAGCATCTAGTGCCTCTCCCTGGACAGGGGAGGTAGTTAGTGGACATCCCCTTGCCAGTGAACACCTGTGAACACCAGGCAGTTGCGTGGAGGGCGGCCCCAAATCTCCCCCACACAGTCAGCCATGTTCCAGAATTCTGAGTGGTGGGAGATTCCGTCATCTGTCTGCAGAACCCGGGATCTCCTAGGAGTCTTTCGCGTGTCTTCCCCGAGTGCCTCCCAGTGCGGGCTTGCGGGGAAATGCGGGTTTTGGGCTGGAAATGCAGGTAGCATCTAGGGACTCGCCCTGGACTCGGGAGGTAATTAGCGGAATTCCCCCTGCCAGTGAACACCTGTGACAACAGGCAGCTGCGTGGTGGGCGGCCCCAAAGCTCCCCCAAACAGTCAGCCATTTTCCGGAATTCTGAATGTTGGGAGGTTCCGTCATCTCTATGCAGCACCCGGGATAACCTAGGAGCCCTTCGCGTGTCTTCCCCGAGTGCCTCCCAGTGCGGGCTGGCGGGGAAAAGAGAGGTTTGGGCTGTAAATGCAGGTAGCATCTAGAGCCTCCCCCTGGAGAGGAGAAGTATTAGCGGAATTCCCCCTGTCAGGGAACACCTGTGAAAATGGGCAGCTGCGTGGAGGGCGGCCCCAAATCTCCAACACAGACAGTCTTGTTCCGGTATTCTGAGTGTGGGGAGGTTCCGTCTTCTGTCTGCAGCACCCGGGATCACCTAAGAGTCTTTCGCGTGTCTTCCCCGAGTCCCTCCCTGTGCGGGCTTTCGGGGAAATGCGGGGGTTGGGCTGGAAATGCAGGTAGCATCTAGTGCCTCCCCCTGGACTCGGGAGGTAATTAGCGGACTTCCCCCTGCCAGGGAACACCTGTGACACCAGGCAGCTGCGTGGAGGGCGGCCCCAAACCTCCCCCACACAGTCAGCCGTGATCCAGAATTCTGAGTGTGGGGAGGTTCCATCTTCTGTCTGCAGCACCCGGGATCTCTTAGGAGCCCTTCGCGTATCTTCCCCGAGGCCCTCCCGTTGCGGGCTGCAGGGGAATGAGGGGGTTGGGTTGTAAATGCAGGTAGCATCCAGTGCCTCCCCCTGGACAGGGGAGTAAATTAACGGACTTCCACCTGCCAGGGAACAGCTGTGACACCAGGCAGCTGCGTGGATGGTGGCCCGGAACCTCCACCAAACATTCAGCAGTGTTACGGGATTCTGAGTGTTGGGAGGTTCCGTAATCTGTCTGCAGCACCCTGGATCCCCTAGGAGCCCTTCGCGTGTCTTCCCCGAGTGCCTCCCAGTGCGGGCTGGCGGGGAAAAGCGTGGTTTGGGCTGGAAATTTACGTAGCATCTAGTGACTCCCCCTGGAATCGGGAGGTAATTGGCGGAATTCCCCCGGCCAGGGAACACCTGTGACACCAGGCAGCTGCGTGGAGGGCGGCCCCAAACCTCCCCCACACAGTCAGCCGTGTTCCGGTATTCTGAGTGTTGGTAGGTTCCGTCTTCTGTCTGCAGCACCCGGGATCACCTAAGAATCTTTCGCGTGTCTTCCCTGAGTCCCTCCCTGTGCGGGCTGTCGGGGAAATGCGGGGGTTGGCCTGGAAATGCAGGTAGCATCTAGTGCCTCTCCCTGGACAGGGGAGGTTATTAGCGTACTTCCCCCTGCCAGGGAACACCTGTGACACCAGGCAGCTGCGTGGAGGTCGGCCCCAAACCTCCCCCACACAGTCAGTCTTATTCCGGAATTCTGAGTGTCTGGTGGTTCCGTCTTCTATATGCAGCACCCGGGATAACCTAGGAGCCCTTAGCGTGTCTTCCCCGAGGGCCTTACATTGCGGGCTGCCGGGGAAATGCGGGAGTTGTGCTAGAAATGCAGGTAGCATCTAGCGCCTCCCCCTGGACAGGGAAGGTAATTAGCGGACTTCCCCGTGCCAGGGAACACCTGTGACACCAGGCAGCTGCGTGGAGGGCGGCCCCATAGTTCCCTCACACAGTCAGCCGTTTTCCGGAATTCTGAATGTGTGGTGGTTCCGTCACCTCAATGCAGCACCCGGGATAACCTAGGTGCCCTTCGCTTGTCTTCCCCGAGTGCCTCCCAGTGCGGGTTGCCGGGGAAAGCCGGGGGTTAGGCTGGAAATGCAGGTAGCATCTAGTGCCTCCCCCTGGACAGGAGAGGTAATTAGCGGACTTCCCCCTGCCAGGGAACACCTGTGACACCAGGCAGCTGCGTGGAGGGCGGCCCCAAAACTCCCCCACACAGTCAGCCGTTATCCAGAATTCTGAGTGAGGGGAGGTTCCGTCTTCTGTCTGCAGCAACCGGGATCGCCTAGGAGCCCTTCGCGTATCTTCCCCGAGGCCCTCCCGTTGCGGGCTGCAGGGGAATGAGGGGGTTGGGCTGGAAATGCAGGTAGAATCTAGTGCCTCTCCCTGGACAGGGGAGGTAATTAGCGGACTTCCCCCTGCCAGGGAACACCTGTGAAACCAGGCAGCTGCGTGGAGGTCGGCCCCAAACCTCCCCCACACAGTCAGCCGTATTCCGGAATTCTGAGTGTCTGGTGGTTCCGTCTTCTCTATGCAGCACCCGGGATAACCTAGGAGCCCTTCGCGTGTCTTCCCCGAGGGCCTTACATTGCGGGCTGCCGGGGAAATGCGGGAGTTGTGCTAGAAATGCAGGTAGCATCTAGTGCCTCCCCCTGGACAGGGAAGGTAATTAGCGGACTTCCCCCTGCCAGGGAACACCTGTGACTCCAGGCAGCTGCGTGGAGAGCGGCCCCGAACCTCCACCACACAGTCAGAAGTGTTCCGGAATTCTGAGTTTGGGGAGGTTCCGTCTTCTGTCTGCAGCACCCGGGATCACATAGGAGACCTTCGCGTGTCTTCCCCGAGTGCCTCCCAGTGCGGGCTGGAGGGGAAAACGGGGTTTCGGCTGGAAATTTAGGTAGCATCTAGTGACTCCCCCTGGAATCGGGAGGTAATTAGCGGAATTCCCCCTGCCAGGTAACACCTGTGACACCAGGCAGCTGCGTGGAGTGCGGCCCCCTAGTTCCCTCACACAGTCAGCCGTTTTCCGGAATACTGAATGTGGGGAGGTTCCGTCATCTCTATGCAGCACCCGGTATAACCTAGGTGCCCTTCGCTTGTCTTCCCCGAGTGCCTCCCATTGCGGTTTGCCGGGGAAAGCCGGGGGTTAGGCTGGAAATGCAGGTAGCATCTAGTGCCTCCCCCTGGACAGGAGAGGTAATTAGCGGACTTCCCCCTGCCAGGGAACACCTGTGAAACCAGGCAGCTGCGTTGAGGGCGGCCCCAAAGTTCCCTCACACAGTCAGCCGTTTTCCGGAATTCTGAGTTTTGGGAGGTTCCGTCATCTGTCTGCAGCACCCGGGATCACCTAGGAGCCCTTTGCTTGTCTTCCCCGAGTCCCTCCCAGTGCGGGCTGCTGGGGAATGAGTGGGTTGGGCTGGAAATGCTGGTAACACCTAGTGCCTCCCCCTGGAAACAGAGGAAATTAGCGGACTTCCCCCTGCCAGGGAACACCTCTGACACCAGGCAGCTGCGTGGAAATCGGCCCCAAACTTCCACCACACACTCAGCCATGTTCCGGAATTCTGAGTTTTGGGAGGTTCCGTCATCTGTCTGCAGCACCCGGGATCTCCTAGGAGCCCTTTGCGTGTCTTCCCCGAGTGCCTCCCGGTGCGGGATGCCGGGGAATAAGTGGGTTGGGCTGGAAATGCTGGTAACATCTAGTGCCTCCCCCTGGACAGGGGAGGTAATTAGCGGACTTTCCCCTGCCAGGGAACACCTGTGACAACAGGCAGCTGCGTGGATCGTAGCCCGGAAGCTCCACCACAAATTTAGCATTGTTACGGAATTCTGAGTGTTGGGAGGATCCGTCATCTGTCTGCAGCACCTGGGATCTCCTAGGAGCCCTTCGCGTGTCTTCCCCGTGTGCCTCCCACTGCGGGCTGCCGGGGAAATGCGGGGAGTTGGCTGGAATTGCAGGTAGCATCTAGTGCCTCTTCCTGGACAGGGGAGGTAATTAGCGGACTTCCCCCTCCTAGGGAACACCTGTGACACCAGGCAGCTGCGTGGTGGTCGGCCCCAAACCTCCCCAACACAGTCAGCCGTGTTCCGGATTTCTGAGTGTGTGGTGGTTCCGTCATCTCTATGCAGCACCTGGGATAACCTAGGAGGCTTTCGCGGGTCTTCCCCGAGTGCCTTACATTGCGGGCTGCCGGGGAAATGCCGGAGTTGTGCTAGAAATGCAGGTAGCATCTAGTGCCTCTCCCTGGACAGGGGAGGTAGTTAGCGGACATCCCCTTGCCAGTGAACACCTGTGAACACCAGGCAGTTGCGTGGAGGGCGGCCCCAAATCTCCCCCACACAGTCAGCCATGTTCCAGAATTCTGAGTGGTGGGAGATTCCGTCATCTGTCTGCAGAACCCGGGATCTCCTAGGAGTCTTTCGCGTGTCTTCCCCGAGTTCCTCCCAGTGCGGGCTGCCGGGGAAAGGCGGGGGTTGGGCTGGAAATGCAGGTAGCATCTAGTGCCTCCCCCTGGACTCGGGAGATAATTAGTGGACTTCCCCCTGCCAGGGAACACCTGTGAAACCAAGCAGCTGCGTGGAGGGCTGCCCCAAACTTCCCCCACACAGTCAGCCGTGTTCCGGTATTCTGAGTGTGGGGAGGTTCCGTCTTCTGACTGCAGCACCCGGGATCAAATAAGAGTCTTTCGCGTGTCTTCCCCGAGTCCCTCCCTGTGCGGGCTGCGGGGAAATGCGGGGGTTGGGCTGGAAATGCAGGTAGCATCTAGTGCCTCCCCCTGGACTCGGAGGTAATTAGCGGACTTCCCCCTGCTAGGGAACACCTGTGACACCAGGCAGCTGCGTGGAGGGCGGCCAAAAACCTCCCCCACACAGTCAGCCGTGATCCAGAATTCTGAGTGTGGGGAGGTTCCGTCTTCTGTCTGCAGCACCTGGGATCTCCTAGGAGCCCTTCGCGTATCTTCCCCGAGGCCCTCCCGTTGCGGGCTGCAGGGGAATGAGGGGGTTGGCCTGGAAATGCAGGTAGCATCTAGTGCCTCCCCCTTGACAGGGGAGGTAATTAGCGTACTTCCCCCTGCCAGGGAACACCTGTGACACCAGGCAGCTGCGTGGAGGGCGGCCCCGAACCTCCACCACACAGTCAGAAGTGTTCCGGAATTCTGAGTTTGGGGAGGTTCCGTCTTCTGTCTGCAGCACCCGGGATCACCTCGGAGAATTTCGCGTGTCTTCCCCGAGTGCCTCCCAGTGCGGGCTGACGGGGAAAAGCGGGGTTTGTGCTGGAAATGCAGGTAGCATCTAGTGCCTCTCCCTGGACAGGGGAGGTAATTAGCGGACTTCCCCCTCCCAGGGAACACCTGTGACACCAGGCAGCTGCGTGGAGGTCGGCCCAAAAGTTCCCACACACAGTCAGCCGTTTTCCGGAATTCTGAATGTGGGAAGTTCCGTCATCTCTATGCAGCACCCGGGATAAACTAGGAGACCTTCGCGTGTCTTCCCAGAGTGCCTCCCAGTGCGGGCTTGCGGGGAAATGCGGGTTTTGGGCTGGAAATGCAGGTAGCATCTAGTGACTCGCCCTGGACTCGGGAGGTAATTAGCGGAATTCCCCCTTCCAGTGAACACCTGTGACAACAGGCAGCTGCGTGGTGGGCGTCCCCAAAGCTCCCCCACACAGTCAGCCATTTTCCGGAATTCTGAATGTTGGGAGGTTCCGTCATCTCTATGCAGCACCCGGGATAACCTAGGAGCCCTTCGCGTGTCTTCCCCGAGTGCCTCCCAGTGCGGGCTGGCGGGGAAAAGAGAGGTTTGGGCTGTAAATGCAGGTAGCATCTAGAGCCTCCCCCTGGAGAGGAGAATTAATTAGCGGAATTCCCCCTGTCAGGGAACACCTGTGAAAATGGGCAGCTGCGTGGAGGGCGGCCCCAAATCTCCAACACAGACAGTCATGTTCCGGAATTCTGTGTGTGGGGAGGTTCCGTCTTCTGTCTGCAGCACCCGGGATCACATAGGAGACCTTCGCGTGTCTTCCCCGAGTGCCTCCCATTGCGGGCTGGAGGGGAAAACCGGGTTTGGGCTGGAAATTTAGGTAGCATCTAGTGCCTCCCCCTGGACTCGGGAGGTAATTAGCGGAATTCCCCCTGCCAGGGAACACCTGTAACAACAAGCAGCTGCGTGGATCGTAGCCCGGAAGCTCCACCACAAATTTAGCATTGTTACGGAATTCTGAGTGTTGGGAGGATCCGTCATCTGTCTGCATCACCTGGGATCTCCTAGGAGCCCTTCGCGTGTCTTCCCCGAGTGCCTCCCACTGCGGGCTGCCGGGGAAATGCGGGGAGTTGGCTGGAATTGCAGGTAGCATCTAGTGCCTCTTCCTGGACAGGGGAGGTAATTAGCGGACTTCCCCCTCCTAGGGAACCCCTGTGACACCAGGCAGCTGCGTGGATGTTGGCCTCAAACCTCCCACACACAGTCAGCCTTGTTCCGGAATTCTGAGTGTGGGGAGGTTCCATATTCTGTCTGCAGCACCCGGGATCGCCTAGGAGCCCTTCGCGTGTCTTCCCCGAGTCCCTCCCAGTGCGGGCTGCCGGGGAAAGGCGGGGGTTGGGCTGGAAATGCAGGTAACATCTAGTGCCTCCCCCTGGACAGGGGAGGTAATTAGCGGAATTCCCCCTGTCAGGGAACACCTGTGAAAATGGGCAGCTGCGTGAAGGGCGGCCCCAAATCTCCAACACAGACAGTCATGTTCCGGAATTCTGAGTGTGGGGAGGTCCCGTCATCTGTCTGCAGCACCCGGGATCTCTTAGGAGCCCTTCGCGTGTCTTCCCCGTGTGCCTCCCGGTGCGGGATGCCGGGGAATGAGTGGGTTGGGCTGGAAATGCTGGTAACATCTAGTGCCTCCCCCTGGACAGGGGAGGTAATTAGCGGAATTCCCCCTGCCAGGGAACACCTGTAACAACAGGCAGCTGCGTGGATCGTAGCCCGGAAGCTCCACCACAAATTTAGCATTGTTACGGAATTCTGAGTGTTGGGAGGATCCGTCATCTGTCTGCATCACCTGGGATCTCCTAGGAGCCCTTCGCGTGTCTTCCCCGAGTGCCGCCCACTGCGGGCTGCCGGGGAAATGTGGGGAGTTGGCTGGAATTGCAGGTAGCATCTAGTGCCTCTTCCTGGACAGGGGAGGTAATTAGCGGACTTCCCCCTCCTAGGGAACACCTGTGACACCAGGCAGCTGCGTGGTGGTCGGCCCCAAACCTCCCCAACACAGTCAGCCGTGTTCCGGATTTCTGAGTGGGTGGTGGATCCGTCATCTCTATGCAGCACCTGGGATAACCTAGGAGGCTTTCGCGGGTCTTCCCCGAGTGCCTTACATTGCGTGCTGCCGGGGAAATGCCGGAGTTGTGCTAGAAATGCAGGGAGCATCTAGTGCCTCTCCCTGGACAGGGGAGGTAGTTAGCGGACATCCCCTTGCCAGTGAACACCTGTGAACACCAGGCAGTTGCGTGGAGGGCGGCCCCAAATCTCCCCCACACAGTCAGCCATGTTCCAGAATTCTGAGTGGTGGGAGATTCCGTCATCTGTCTGCAGAACCCGGGATCTCCTAGGAGTCTTTCGCGTGTCTTCCCCGAGTTCCTCCCAGTGCGGGCTGCCGGGGAAAGGCGGGGGTTGGGCTGGAAATGCAGGTAGCATCTAGTGCCTCCCCCTGGACTCGGGAGGTAATTAGTGGACTTCCCCCTGCCAGGGAACACCTGTGAAACCAAGCAGCTGCTTGGAGGGCTGCCCCAAACTTCCCCCACACAGTCAGCCGTGTTCCGGTATTCTGAGTGTGGGGAGGTTCCGTCTTCTGTCTGCAGCACCCGGGATCAAATAAGAGTCTTTCGCGTGTCTTCTCCGAGTCCCTCCCTGTGCGGGCTGCGGGGAAATGCGGGGGTTGGGCTGGAAATGCAGGTAGCATCTAGTGCCTCCCCCTGGACTCGGAGGTAATTAGCGGACTTCACCCTGCCAGGGAACACCTGTGACACCAGGCAGCTGCGTGGAGGGCGGCCAAAAACCTCCCCCGCACAGTCAGCCGTGATCCAGAATTCTGAGTGTGGGGAGGTTCCGTCTTCTGTCTGCAGCACCCGGGATCTCCTAGGAGCCCTTCGCGTATCTTCCCCGAGGCCCTCCCGTTGCGGGCTGCAGGGGAATGAGGGGGTTGGCCTGGAAATGCAGGTAGCATCTAGTGCCTCCCCCTTGACAGGGGAGGTAATTAGCGTACTTCCCCCTGCCAGGGAACACCTGTGACACCAGGCAGCTGCGTGGAGGGCGGCCCCGAACCTCCACCACACAGTCAGAAGTGTTCCGGAATTCTGAGTTTGGGGAGGTTCCGTCTTCTGTCTGCAGCACCCGGGATCACCTCGGAGACCTTCGCGTGTCTTCCCCGAGTGCCTCCCAGTGCGGGCTTGCGGGGAAATGCGGGTTTTGGGCTGGAAATGCAGGTAGCATCTAGTGACTCGCCCTGGACTCGGGAGGTAATTAGCGGAATTCCCCCTGCCAGTGAACACCTGTGACAACAGGCAGCTGCGTGGTGGGCGGCCCCAAAGCTCCCCCAAACAGTCAGCCATTTTCCGGAATTCTGAATGTTTGGAGGTTCCGTCATCTCTATGCAGCACCCGGGATAACCTAGGAGCCCTTCGCGTGTCTTCCCCGAGTGACTCCCAGTGCGGGCTGGCGGGGAAAAGAGAGGTTTGGGCTGTAAATGCAGGTAGCATCTAGAGCCTCCCCCTGGAGAGGAGAAGTAATTAGCGGAATTCCCCCTGTCAGGGAACACCTGTGAAAATGGGCAGCTGCGTGGAGGGCGGCCCCAAATCTCCAACACAGACAGTCATGTTCCGGTATTCTGAGTGTGGGTAGGTTCCGTCTTCTGTCTGCAGCACCCGGGATCACCTAAGAGTCTTTCGCGTGTCTTCCCCGAGTCCCTCCCTGTGCGGGCTTTCGGGGAAAGGCGGGGGTTGGGCTGGAAATGCACGTAGCATCTAGTGCCTCCCCTGGACTCGGGAGGTAATTAGCGGACTTCCCCCTGCCAGGGAACACCTGTGACACCAGGCAGCTGCGTGGAGGGCGGCCACAAACCTCCCCCACACAGTCAGCCGTGATCCAGAATTCTGAGTGTGGGGAGGTTCCGTCTTCTGTCTGCAGCACCCGGGATTTCTTAGGAGCCCTTCGCGTATCTTCCCAGAGGCCCTCCCGTTGCGGGCTGCAGGGGAATGAGGGGGTTGGGTTGTAAATGCAGGTAGCATCCAGTGCCTCCCCCTGGACAGGGGAGTAAATTAACGGACTTCCACCTGCCAGGGAACACTTGTGACACCAGGCAGCTGCGTGGATGGTGGCCCGGAACCTCCACCAAACATTCAGCAGTGTTACGGGATTCTGAGTGTTGGGAGGATCCGTAATCTGTCTGCAGCACCCTGGATCCCCTAGGAGCCCTTCGCGTGTCTTCCCCGAGTGCCTCCCAGTGCGGGCTGCAGAGGAATGAGGGGGTTGGGCTGGAAATGGAGGTAGCATCTAGTGCCTCCCCCTGGACTCGGGAGGTAATTGGCGGAATTCCCCCGGCCAGGGAAAACCTGTGACACCAGGCAGCTGCGTGGAAGTCGGCCCCATACCTCCCCCACACAGTCAGGCGTGTTCTGGAATTCTGAGTGTGGGGAGGTTCCGTCTTCTTCCTGCAGCAACCGGGATCTCCTAGGAGCCCTTCACGTGTCTCCCCCGAGTGCCTCCCGGTGCGGGCTGCAGAGGAATGAGGGGGTTGGGCTGGAAATGGAGGTAGCATCTAGTGCCTCCCCCTGGACAGGGGAGGTAATTAGCGGACTTCTCCCTGCCAGGGAACACCTGTGACACCAGGCAGCTGCGTGGAGGTCGGCCCCAAACCTCCCCCACACAGTCAGCCGTATTCCGGAATTCTGAGTGTCTGGTGGTTCCGTCTTCTCTATGCAGCACCCGGGATAACCTAGGAGCCCTTCGCGTGTCTTCCCCGAGGGCCTTACATTGCGGGCTGCCGGGGAAATGCGGGAGTTGTGCTAGAAATGCAGGTAGCATCTAGTGCCTCCCCCTGGACAGGGAAGGTAATTAGCGGACTTCCCTCTGCCAGGGAACACCTGTGACTCCAGGCAGCTGCGTGGAGAGCGGCCCCGAACCTCCACCACACAGTCAGAAGTATTCCGGAATTCTGAGTTTGGGGAGGTTCCGTCTTCTGTCTGCAGCACCCGGGATCACATAGGAGACCTTCGCTTGTCTTCCCCGAGTGCCTCCCAGTGCGGGCTGGAGGTGAAAACGGGGTTTCGGCTGGAAATTTAGGTAGCATCTAGTGACTCCCCCTGGAATCGGGAGGTAATTAGCGGAATTCCCCCTGCCAGGGAACACCTGTGACACCAGGCAGCTGCGTGGAGGGCGGCCCCCAAGTTCCCTCACACAGTCAGCCGTTTTCCGGAATACTGAATGTGGGGAGGTTCCGTCATCTCTATGCAGCCCCCGGTATAACCTAGGTGCCCTTCGCTTGTCTTCCCCGAGTGCCTCCCATTGCGGGTTGCCGGGGAAAGCCGGGGGTTAGGCTGGAAATGCAGGTAGCATCTAGTGCCTCTCCCTGGACAGGAGAGGTAATTAGCGGACTTCCCCCTGCCAGGGAACACCAGTGACACCAGGCAGCTGCGTGGAGGGCGGCCCCAAAGTTCCCTCACACAGTCAGCCGTTTTCCGGAATTCTGAGTTTTGGGAGGTTCCGTCATCTGTCTGCAGCACCCGGGATAACCTAGGAGCCCTTTGCGTGTCTTCCTCGAGTGCCTCCCGGTGCGGGCTGCTGGGGAATGAGTGGATTGGGCTGGAAATGCTGGTAACATCTAGTGCCTCCCCCTGGAAACAGAGGAAATTAGCGGACTTCCCCCTGCCAGGGAACAACTGTGACACCACGCATCTGCGTGGAGGGCGGCCCCAAATTTCCCTCACACAGTCAGCCGTTTTCCGGAATTCTGAATGTGGGGAGGTTCCGTCATTTCTATGCAGCACCCGGGATAACCTAGGAGCCCTTCGCGTGTCTTCCCCGAGTGCCTCCCAGTGCGGGCTGCCGGGGAAAGCCGGGGGTTGGGCTGGAAATGCAGGTAGCATCTAGTGCCTCCCCCTGGACAGGAGAGGTAATTAGCGGACTTCCCCCTGCCAGGGAACACCTGTGACACCAGGCAGCTGCGTGGAGGGCGGCCCCAAAGTTCCCTCACACAGTCAGCCTTTTTCCGGAATTCTGAGTTTTGGGAGGTTCCGTCATCTGTCTGCAGCACCCGGGATCACCTAGGAGCCCTTTGCGTGTCTTCCCCGAGTGCCTCCCAGTGCGGGCTGCCGGGGAAAGCCGGGGGTTAGGCTGGAAATGCAGGTAGCATCTAGTGCCTCCCCCTGGACAGGAGAGGTAATTAGCGGACTTCCCCCTGCCAGGGAACACCTGTGACACCAGGCAGCTGCGTGGAGGGCGGCCCCAATGTTCCCTCACATAGTCAGGCGTTTTCCGGAATTCTGAATGTGGGGAGGTTCCGTCATCTCTATGCAGCACCCGGGATAACCTAGGAGAACTTCGCGTGTCTTCCTCGAGTGCCTCCCAGTTCGGGCTGGCGGGGAAAGGCGGGGTTTGGGCTGGAAATGCAGGTAGCATCTAGTGCCTCCCCCTGGACAGGAGAGGTAATTAGCGGACTTCCCCCTGCCAGGGAACACCTGTGACACCAGGCAGCTGCGTGGAGGGCGGCCCCAAAATTCCCTCACACAGTCAGCCGTTTTCCGGAATTCTGAGTTTTGGGAGGATCCGTCATCTGTCTGCAGCACCCGGGATCACCTAGGAGCCCTTTGCGTGTCTTCCTGGAGTGCCTCCCGGTGCGGGCTGCTGGGGAATGAGTGGGTTGGGCTGGAAATGCTGGTAACATCTAGTGCCTCCCCCTGGAAAGAGAGGAAATTAGCGGACTTCCCCCTGCCAGGGGAACACCTCTGACACCAGGCAGCTGCGTGGAAGTCGGCCCCAAACTTCCACCACACACTCAGGCATGTTCCGGAATTCTGAGTTTTGGGAGGTTCCGTCATCTGTCTGCAGCACCCGGGATCTCCTAGGAGCCCTTTGCGTGTCTTCCCCAAGTGCCTCCCGGTGCGGGATGCCGGGGAATGAGTGGGTTGGGCTGGAAATGCTGGTAACATCTAGTGCCTCCCCCTGGACAGGGGAGGTAATTAGCGGAGTTTCCCCTGCCAGGGAACACCTGTGACAACAGGCAGCTGCGTGGATCGTAGCCCGGAAGCTCCACCACAAATTTAGCATTGTTACGGAATTCTGAGTGTTGGGAGGATCCGTCATCTGTCTGCAGCACCTGGGATCTCCTAGAAGCCCTTCGCGTGTCTTCCCCGTGTGCCTCCCACTGCGGGCTGCCGGGGAAATGCGGGGAGTTGGCTGGAATTGCAGGTAGCATCTAGTGCCTCTTCCTGGACAGGGGAGGTAATTAGCGGACTTCCCCCTCCTAGGGAACACCTGTGACACCAGGCAGCTGCGTGGTGTCGGCCCCAAACCTCCCCAACACAGTCAGCCGTGTTCCGGAATTCTGAGTGTGTGGTGGTTCCGTCTTCTCTATGCAGCACCAGGGATAACTAGGAGCCCTTCGCGTGTCTTCCCCGAGGGCCTTACATTGCGGGCTGCCGGGGAAATGCGGGAGTTGTGCTAGAAATGCAGGTAGCATCTAGTGCATCCCCCTTGACAGGGGAAGTAGTTGGCGGACTTCACCCTGCCAGGGAACACCTGTGACACCAGGCAGCTGCGTGGTGGGCGGCCCCGAACCTCCACCACACAGTCAGAATTGTTTCCGGAATTCTGAGTTTGGGAAGGTTTCCGTCTTCTGTATGCAGCACTCGGAATCACCTCGGAGACCTTCGCGTGTCTTCCCCGAGTGCTCCCATTGCGGGCTGACGGGGAAAACGGGGTTTGTGCTGGAAATGCAGGTAGCATCTAGTGACTCTCCCTGGACTCGGGAGGTAATTAGCGGAATTCCCCCTGCCAGGGAAACACCTGTGACAACAGGCAGGCTGCGTGGTGGGCGGCCCCAAAACTCCCCCACACAGTCAGCCATTTTCCGGATTCTGAATGTGGGGAGGTTCCGTCATCTCTATGCAGCACCCGGGATAACCTAGGAGCCCTTCGCGTGTCTTCCCCGAGTGCCTCCCAGTGCGGCTGGCCGGGGAAAAGGAGGTTGGGCTGTAAATGCAGGTAGCATCTAGTGCCTCCCCCTGGAGAGGAGAAGTATTTAGCGGAATTCCCCCTGCCAGGGAACACCTGTGAAAATGGGCAGCTGCGTTGAGGGCGGCCCCAAACCTCCCCCACAGAATCAGCATATTCCGGAATTCTGAGTGTTGGGAGGTTCGGTCTTCGGTCTGCAGCACCGGGATAACCTAGGAGCCCTTAGCGTGGTCTTCCCCGAGGGCCTTACATTGCGGGCTGCCGGGGAATATGCGGGAGTTGTGCTAGAAATGCAGGTAGCATCTAGTGCCTCCCCCTGGACAGGGAAGATAATTAGCGGACTTCCCCGTGCCAGGGAACACCTGTGACACCAGGCAGCTGCGTGGAGGGCGGCCCCAAAGTTCCCTCACACAGTCAGCCGTTTTCCGGAATTCTGAATTTGGGGAGGTTCCGTCACCTCTATGCAGCACCCGGGATAACCTAGGTGCCCTTCGCTTGTCTTCCCGAGTGCTCCCAGTGCGGGTTGCCGGGGAAGCCGGGGTTAGGCTGGAAATGCAGGTAGCATCTAGTGCCTCCCCCTGGACAGGAGAGGTAATTAGCGGACTTCCCCTGCCAGGGAACACCTGTGACACCAGGCAGCTGCGTGGAGGGCGGCCCCCAAAACTCCCCCACACAGTCAGCCGTTGTCCAGAATTCTGAGTGAGGGGAGGTTCCGTCTTCTGTCCTGCAGCAACCGGGATCGCCTAGGAGCCCTTCGCGTATCTCCCCGAGGCCCTCCCGTGCGGGCTGCAGGGAATGAGGGGGTTGGGCTGGAAATGCAGGTAGCATCTAGTGCCTCTCCCTGGACAGGGGAGGTTATTAGCGGACTTCCCCCTGCCAGGGAACACCTGTGACACCAGGCAGCTGCGTGGAGGTCGGCCCCAAACCTCCCCCACACAGTCAGGCCGTATTCCGGATTCTGAGTGTCTGTGGTTCCGTCTTCTCTATGCAGCACCCGGATAACCTAGGAGCCCTTCGCGTGTCTTCCCCGAGGGCCTTACATTGCGGGCTGCCGGGGAAATGCGGGAGTTGTGCTAGAAATGCAGGTAGCATCTAGTGCCTCCCCCTGGACAGGGAAGGTAATTAGCGGACTTCCTCTGCCAGGGAACACCTGTGACTCCAGGCAGCTGCGTGGAGAGCGGCCCCGAACCTCCACCACACAGTCA